>NC_134825.1:48994395-49304489 GCF_004210375.1 Tachypleus tridentatus | reverse complement strand
TCGTAATACGAGGGTCGAGGTTTGGAACCCCGTCGTACTAAACATGCTCGCTCTTTCAGCCGTAGAGGCGTTAAAATTTGATGGTCAATCCCATTATTCGTTGGTAAAAGAGTAGCCCAAGAGTTGTAGGTGGGTGGTGATGACTAGTTATCTTTCCTCTAGTCTTACACAGCTAAAATAGGGACGGCTAACACAGATAACCCTCGTGTAAGTTTGCGCGAAATTCAAAAAACAAACAAACAATTCTGGACAAGGTACTGAGAGCAGTATTAGCATTTGTGGATTTTTTTTCAATTTCTCAGCAATATTCGATAATTTATTGACCATAAAATTACTCATGCATAACTCTTCTGGTTTTATCCTAAACCAACAACATTTGGGTTTAAAGCCAACCAGAATGACATATCATGTACAGTTATAATGAAGTAATGTTCACTTTGAAGAGTGGTGAAGTAGCTGATGGTATGTGTTCCTTAGGCTTCCAGGTTCCTGTACAGAACAGGATGTCCCTTCAATTTTTTTAAATAATTGCTTTAACTAAATTAACTAAAAAAAGAACATAAAGTCTACAAGTTATTTACACATACTTACGCTTTGTCATGACCCAAATTCCAACAAATTTCCATACATATACACATACACACACAGTATTGCTTTCTTTTAATATTTTCAATATCCAAGAATTTCCCAGTTTTCTGACATTTTCTATTTATCCTATGTCATCTGCATACCAAACATGCTCCTCTTTCAGCCGTGGGGGCGTTATAATGTTAGGATCAATCCCACTATTCGTTGGTAAAAGAGAGGCCAAAGAGATGGCGGTGGGTGGTGATGACTAGCTGCCTTCCCTCTAGTCTTGCATTGCTAAATTGTGGACGGTTAGCATAGCCCTCGTGTAGCTTTGCGCGAAATTAAAAAAACAAACAAACCAAAAAACCCTCTGTCATCTGTACGTATTTTTTCCATTTCCTGCCCTCCAGTGGCACAGTGTAATGTCTGTTGACTCATGCCGCTAGCAACCGGATGAGCAGAGCACAGATAGCCCACTGTGTAGAGTTGTGTTTAATCCTAAACAAATAATTCTATATATGTATTATCTTTTCTTGCTTTTCTTTACGAATTCTGCATTTCTTCTGTTCCTCCATCATTTTTCTATTCCATTTTTTGTACATTACCACATCTTATTCTTCCTATAATCAAAACTGTTTTCATAAAGTTTCCAGTATTATATAATTCCTTTTCCTTCTTTTATATATATTTTTATAACAATATATATATATTTGTCAATCTTACCTCAAGTTATTTACAAATTTTGCTCATTTTCGTCATATCATTTCCTTAATATTTTTCGATTTTTAACTTTTCAACTGTCATTCCACACACACATTTAAAATTTCCAATTAAATATCCATTTCATGTGACTCTCACACCACAATATCCTAGTCGTAAGTCTTCAAATTTATAACGCTTAGAAATCCGGTTTCGATACCCGTAGTAGGCATAGCACAGTGTGTAGATTCGCGCTGAACTACGAACAAACATCTCACTTTCCTAGCTATTTCTTTTATTCTTATCTATTTTGCAAATACATTCAAAAAATGTTTAAGAAGTCTTTCTCCTTTCATCTTTAATATCTTCAAGATATGTGCATAAATTATTCTATTGCAATGGTCGCTATGTTGGCTCTTTTTCTAAATAATCCAAACCTATGTTCAACTTCTTACGTTTATATTATGTTTTTTATTCCTTTCTACAACCTCAAATTTCCGTACTCTAGTTAATAATAAAATGCACTAGGCTTTCAGCTAAGTGCAACCGTCTATCTATATCGTACGTTCTGCTTCTTTAGGGTGCACTTCACATTGCATTTACTGGTAAGCGTACTTTTGTCTCCTTATATATATTTCATTATCGTAATCCATTTTTAAACAAATATTTATTCTTTAAAACTATTCTATCTGCTGACTTTCCATTAATTTTTCAATCTAAGATATTCAATCTTGCTTTCTATAAAACATTGTTTTTGATTGACCTATTTTGAAGTTAATTTATTTTCCATATGTTTCAAGTACCCTATGCATTCTCTTCATTTGCTCGAGAGATTCTCTCACCGTGATGACGTTACTTGCATAACTCTGACAATTTTATTTCAAATATATATATCACACACTCCCCCAGTGCTTTTCTCCTATTCACTAATCAACTAGGGCTTCTCTTTTAGATATATTTACAGTTTTCTTAGATATGTTTTTCATTACACACCATTCCAAATATTCATTTTTTTTCCATTTTTCAAATGATTTTTCTGTTCATAATATCAAAAAAGCAGCTTTTAAATTTTAAAAATACGTACAAATATCCCCTCTTAATTTATTTTCTACCAAGGCAATTAAAGTATAATCACTTGGTCATAACCTATCCGAAATTCAATTTGGCTTTCCTTTATTCTAACCATTCACTAAGCCTTTTTCTTCATTATTTCAGTCACAAATTTATATGTTAATTTTGTAATGACACCTCTTTACAGTTCTTTACCTTCGCTTCACCTTTTTATTTGTATACTGTTCATACTTTATAACATTTTAATTCTCATTTTGTGTTAATTTCCTTCAAAGTTTATTCGATTCACAGTTTTGTCCTAGTCTCTTTAATTTCTTCAAAGTTTCTAATTGTTTTTCAAATATCCCTTCTTTCTACCACCTGGATAGTTTCTCATGTATTATTCCACTTGCCCAGTTAATCTCTTGCGTTTCAATTCTCTCCTCCTTACCTTCTAAAGTTTAATTAGGTTTACTCTGTACTTTATTCTGTATCAAATAATTGTCAGTTGTCGTTCCTATTTTTCCTAAAACAATTCAATGCATCACGAATTTCTTAGTTATTTTATTTTATCAACTTCTTTCCACATCTTTTATTTCTTTTTTTTAGTGTAAATGCAAAAATTTCTTTCTTTTAACTGTAACGAATTTACTGTTACACATTCATTTTAATATCTGCATTTGTTTCAGTTTGATGCATGTGACGTACATTTGTATTCTCATGTATTAAAACGTTAATTGAAATAAAGTTCAGAACAACGTTTCGACTTTCTTCGGTCATCTTCAGGTTAATCTTGTTCTGTACTTTATTTTAATTAAAGTTTTAATACCCATACCAGCCATCTTGAGAATATATTTTTACTTCAACTGGGTTTCTCGTCATCACGAATGTGATATATATTGTTGGGTGTGTATTGCGCAAGTCTCGTCCGTTCTCTAAATATGTAGAAGATTCTCAAGAGTAAGAATCAACAATATATGTTTTACGAAAGCATTAGCGTATCTTCGAATGCTGTTGAACGTTCGTGAATTTCACCTAATCAGTATAAAATCTAGCTATCACAAGACGCGAAGACAACAAAATATTTTGGTCGCTTCAGCCACTATACTATAAGCATTGGAAACTATGATTATGACAAACGCTTATTAATCGGAAAAGTAGAGATATTTGGCAAGGAACATTTATAGGTTTCGAACATTACGAACCATTCAACCTTAGAGAATAAACTCCGAACATTTGTATGAAGCCATCGCATAAATTCAGCAGAAAAAAAACTCACGTGTGAAGAATAGAGCTAGCTAGCATTCCCATCAACGAAAATCTATCTGTTTCTCAACATAAAAGGAATTTTCATCTCGTGGACCTAAACCGTCGATAAAGTATTAAGTTCCAGGCCAGATAGAAGCCTGAATATTGTTTGTGAGTTCGTAACATTTTTGTATATAAATAATTATTTGTATTAACCTTTATTATACATTGCTTTTTCGTTTGCACATTAAAATTATTTGCGTTAAGAAAGTGAATCGTGTGTATCCCTCTATTGGCAAATATTATAAAATTGATACATATCGACATTCAGTTAACTTTTAAATTGAAATTAAAATTTCCAGCTATTTGAAATCCTAATAGGTAACATACGTAACATTGGAAACTCGTCGAAGATTGATTATATTACGTAACATAACATACTTTTCTTGTCTTTATTCTCTCATTTTTTAAATGTTTAACTGACTTTTACTTCTATCGTTTTTCTCTATACATTCTCGATTAAACTATCTCTTTTTCTCTTCTTATTTAGCCCTTCATTCCTATTACTACTGATCAAGCCATATTAATCTTCTCCAAAACAATGTCCAGTCTTATTATTTTTATATCGACATTTCTTTCCATATCCTTTTCCTTTTTGTTGAAACCATTTTGATTTGTTCTCTCTCAATACCATATTATCTATCCTAAGCTTTCATCGTCATATTCCTATCTTTTTCTTCTTCTTTTATCTCAACTACAATCTGAATATGAGCCGATTCCATCCTCCAGGTACTTAATCATCAATTCTGATTGGGTGTTTTTTCAACTATAGAGTCCATTATTTAAGTTCATCTTACTCCATCTTCCTTCACCGTTCCTGTCGACTCTTTCGTTCAACGTCATTAATCCCGAATGTTCACAAAATTCACATTTCTCTCTTTTCTTTTCTTTTCTTAATTTTGGGATTTTCTCTGCCATCTCCACTGATATGACATATACTTTCCCTCTTCTACATATTTTTTTCATTATTATTTTGCAATATTTGCATTAATCACCCATATAAATATTCTGTTTTCTTTCTCGAAAACTTTCCTCTACTTCTAGTATTATCTCCTTCCCGTACCACCTATCAGCTCTGAGGACGTGATAACATTTGGCCAATCCCACCATTCGTTGTTAAAAGAGTAGCTCAAGAGTTGACGGAGCGTGATGATGATTAGCTGTATTCCCTCTTGTATTATACTACTAAATTAGGGACAGATAGCACAAATAGCCCTAGTGTAGCTTTGCGCGAAATGCAGTGACAAATAAACTATTATCTCTTCAGTTATTTGCTGTATGGTTATTAAACACAACAAAAATATTCCTTCTTTGTTTTGTTTACTATTACTATTCTGATAGACTTTTTTCTATCTTGATTTTCTACACAAATTTATTTTAACTTCTATTTTATGACTTCTTTCTGATCTCTTTCTAAATATTTTTATCTATGTCCATTTAGTTTCCACTCATACTTAACAAGTTTCCCCCCTATACTATCCTTTGACTTTTGTTAGAATCACCATTTAATACTTGTAGACACAGTCACAAAATACTATTCTTGTGAAACCAAATTCTACACTTAACTTCTTTCCCTTCCTCTTTTCTCTGGTTATCTTTCTTATTTTCGACCTATATTGATTGCTGTCTATGTCCTATTGCTCTTACATTCCTGTTCTTCTCTTCGTTTCTTCCGCAGTATATATTTATTTCTTCTTTTTAGTTTATCCATCTTGCAGCCTTTCTTCGAAGCGTCTTACTATACCTTTCAGAACTTTCTAAACTTTCTTGGTCTTGAATTATTATTGTTTCGAAAAACGTCAATGCCATTGTCCTCACGTCTGTGGCCAAAACAACTGAAGGATATTTCTAAATGAAAAATAAAGAAGTTCATTAAAAACGTATTTGTTTTATGTTCATTAAAGGCAACTCGCTTTTTTCATACCCCTTAGTGGCACGGCAGCATGTCTGCAAACTTAAAACACTAGAAACCGGGTTTCGATACTCGTTATGGGCAGAGTACATATAGACCATTCTGTAGCTTTATGTTTAATTTAAAACAAAGAAACGTTTGTTTGTTTTTCATAAATAGAGAAGACGCGACCGTACCACGACTCTGAGATATCAGTACCATTGAGAAGTACCCTAATTATTCAAATCACACTAATCTTTATAAAATTCATTTTTCTCGTGTATTCATATTCAAACTTCAGGTAAGTTTGATATACAGAATTAGCTCCATTAAGTAGTTCTGATTCATGCAGTTAAATACTTTCTGTGTATTTTTTATATATGTATATTTAGTTTAGAGAAAACATCTTTCTTTGTAAATATAGTATACTTTTTAACGAAACTCACTTCGTTATTCTGTAATAAGCAAGGTATTTTTATCAAACCGTGTTATAAATTACTTAAACCCCACTTATTAATCAATATAGTAACACGTGGCGAACCGGAATGATTACAAGTGAATGAATATTTTCTAAAGAGGAAAGACACAAGAGTTCTCTTCAACCCTCCTCGGTGTATCAACAGTAAGTTTAAATACTTACAACACTAAAATCCGGGGTTCGATTCAGTGCAGCGATAAGAACACAAACAGCTCATTGTGTAGCTTCACCCCATCTCTGAGTGTCAGGTCTGAAGAATTATAGTGCCAAAATTCGGGTTTCGATACCCGCATTGGGCAGAGCACAGAAAGCCCATTGTGTAGCTTTACCCCACCTCTGAGTTTCAAGCCTGAAGGATTATAACGCCAAAATTTTGGTTTCGATACCCGCAGTGAGTAGAGCACACATGGCCCATTGTGTAGCTTTACGCTTAGCAACATATAAAAAAACAGGAATACTACATGAATAATTATTTTTCTAATATCGTAACACTATATAAAATGGTCAAAAGATCCTTTTTATAGGAAAGGTCTCGATGTCCCGATAGATCGTTTATACTTTTATTGAGTATTCTGGACGTCTTACAACTATGAATTAACAGCTACTATTTTTAATGAGTAGAGAAATAATGAAATAGTTCGTGAAGACTCAGCATAATATTTGTTGTTTCCTCTCAAAGTACAGCAAACTGCAGCTCCATCTCATACGTCAGTTAACATGTAGTTTTGTACTCCTAGAACAAAGAGAGATAGTTTAATGCAAATAGCAAGTACAGTTCAAGTCGATATTTGATATTCAAGTAGTAAAGCATTTATTTAAAGTAACCAAAGGGTGTAGCATGAATAACAGTTGCTCAGAATTTTACGACAAACTCCTGGCCAATTAAAAGTTGTTCAACAATTTCACTCGTCAGAGAAATATCTGCAGTGATACTGACGTAAGTACAAATATCTATTTCACGTCGTGTTTTACATGTGTAATTTGCATAATTGATTATTTATAATTTTCCCTGAAAAAAAAATCCACGTGCAAAGATCTAACAATTTAAATTTGTTCTGGCTTTATAATTTGAAAATCTGATCATCCCACTTATATGATTAATATAACGTTATTATGTATGAATAGTATTTTGTTGGATTCGAGTTCATAAGACAAGGGCCCGGCATGGCCAAGCGTGATAAGGCGTTCTACTCGTAATCCGAGGGTGGCGGGTTCGAATCCCGGTTGTACCAAACATGCTCGCCCTTTCAGCCGTGGGGGCGTTATAATGTGACGGTCAATCCCACTATTCGTTGGTAAAAGAGTTGCCCAAGAGTTGGCGGTGGGTGGTGATGACTAGCTGTCTTCCCTTTAGTCTTACACTACTAAATTAAGGACGGTTAGCACAGATAACCCTCGAACAGCTTTGCGCGAAATTCAAAACAAACAAACAATTAAAAAAGAAAACTGTGTATATCAATATTGTTCGCAAGTATGATAAATTTGATACATGTTGACTTCTAAATTAAAATTTCCAGCTATATTATAAATCAATCAGTTGCATCTCTAAACTATCCAAGTCAATCCACTGCATGATTTCCAAATTCAGTTTGTCTAACGTTACACTATCTGCATACTTTACAAATTTTGCAGTTTCTTCAAATAATCTGACTTATTAAATCTTAAAGAAAATTGTTCAAAAATTGAATTAATGATGCTTAAAAATTGCATTTGCAGGCTCCGAATGTATATTTTCTCATGAATTTCAAGATCTGTCATGTGTTTTTTACGTTTGGGAAATATTTTAAAGTGCCATTCTAAACATTACGTTTAAAAATTTTAATTTTGATTTCAGAAGCTTTTATGTTATCAAACATACTCAAGTATTTCGTCAGATCCCTGCAATTTGGTGTTCAAGTCATTTAAATGTAAGGAGAGACGTGATTCACAACATCAGATAATTTTGGACAAGAAAATGTTTCATTTTTCAAAAAACAGACGAATTTCATCCAAACACTCAACAAATCGTTTACAAATAGAACTTTTACTTAGCTAACGAACATTTCCATACATAAATAGTCCTGTGTACATCGAATTCGCCTCTCTCAGTAAATTCTGAAATTGTCTTTTTTTCGAAGCGTGTGTATAAATAAAATTAACTAATTTGGTTACAATTTCCATCACTTTTTCAAGTTTCTCAAGGCCAACTTTTGCACACAAAGCCTCTTCGTGTATAATACAATGAAAGTCTACCAGTGGATGCCCAACACATTTTGCAAACATGTTTACAAAACCTGCTTCTTTACCAATTATGCTGGATGTACCATCAGTTGTCACGGAAGCTGTTTTTGAAAGGTCAACCTGTTAACTGGATAATTTGTTTACTACTGCCTTACATATTTCAGCCTATGTGGTATGTTCAGGCAACGTTACCATGTTAACCACATCTTTGCATATTTCATCACCCCTACAAAATCGAGCAATAATAGCTAGCCTAGCTGATGATGTAACATCATTACTTTCATCAAGACAAATGGAAAGGAATTTATATGAACCAATATCTTTTGTTAGCTGTTCTGCTATGTTTGTTTCCATCTTTAATATTCTATCTTTTACCGTGTTTCTACTCACTAGCAATTCATTTATGTGCTGAATAATTTTTTCCTTTTCTTTTAAAACTGTTGAAAAGGAAAGAAATACATTCCAGCTACGAATCTTTAACATACTTCCCTTTTCTACGTGCTTTTCCATGTTGAGCAATACTTTTTGAAATATCAAAACTAGCAGCAACTAAGTTGGAACTACTTAAAACAAATCTCATCAAATCATTTGACTGCATGTTGTTGTTGCTGACTTCTCAAGAAATGTGTTCTTTTTGTTCTTGCTCACTGTTATCACAAATTCATTTATAGGCAGTTTCATAATGTCACTTTACAGAGGAAGTCCTGCACACCACTGTTTCAAAACATAAGATACATAATGCTCTATCACCCTTTTTGATCAAACCAAATCTTTCAGTCCACGATTCTTAAAAATCTCTGCTGCTGCTCCTTCCGTTTGAACATTTTTGTTTCTTTTCCTGGTTGAGTTGATATTCTGACAAGGTGAAAAGGGTAAATACAATTTACAAATATCTCACCAATTAACTTAAATACGATAAGTTAACTTAACGCAACATAACACCAGGTAAACATTTATGTCATTTATATAAAAATAAATTTATAATTAACTGACTAATAAAAAATATATGCATGCCATGCCAAATAATATAAATTTAACAATATAATTCATGTAATTATTGCGAGAAAATAAATACATATTTACCTTTATTATCACTAAGTATCCAGTACTTACTCACAAATAACAGTAGAAATATATATAAGCAGAGCGAAGCCAATACCAACAGTTTACTTTTATATTTACTCAAATACTAATGTGTATACTGGGTCTGCGAGGAATTCAAAACGTGCCATCCGATGTCACATTTCCCCGCAACCGCAAAGCTGGCGCCAAGGGGGCTGAGACTTCTCCTGTGAACATTTCTCACTGCTCCCGAGTTGGAAAAATTCATTCACTGCTGCATTTGGCAATAATGATAATAATTATATATATTTACTTATTTATTATGGGTTAGCGTTAGGGTTTAAAGACCCAAGAGGAAGTAATGTATGCCGGGTTCCAGCAAACATTTTTTCGCATATTACCTTAGGTACATACGCGTGCCATAGGTTCGCCATCACTGGACTAGAGGGAAGGCAATTAGTCATCACCACCGCCACCAACTCTTGAGATACTCTTTTACCAACGAGTAGTGAGATTGACCGTCACATTATAACACTTCTACAGCTGAAAGGGCGAGCATGTTTGGTGTGACGATAATTCGAACTCGCGAACCTCGGATTACCAGTCGAGCGTTTTAATCACCCAGCCATGCTGGACCCAACTTTGATGAAACTAGTTGAGCTAAAATTAGCAAAAGTTTTCTTTATTCATATTGTTTGTGCACCCTGACTGATTCTTTGTTTTAGTAATGACCGATCTTAGTACAGTCACGACATGTAGAGATAATCAGATGCTGGTGGATAAATAATGAGGTATCTGTGGTTGGCACAACAGTGAAAAGATCATAGCTATTTTGATATTAAAGTCTGCTTAGTTGGGGGGGGAGTGAAATTGGATTTGTTTTCAGATGTATTTGGAAATACCAAAGTTATTGAAATAGTAAATTACAATACCACATGAGGTCCTGGGAGTATAAAAGAAAATGCAAAAAAAGAAAGTATAGTAAGACAAGCAAGTCGTGGAATTCAAAATAATGAAACATTATTTCCTCGCGAATGTCAAAAAATGAATTGATGATATAACATTTTCTTGAACGTACATTCATTGCACAAAATATTAGAAGATATGAGTTTTGGAAAGTAACATTTTCAGTTTCATTGTAATAAAATCTACCTTGAATTGTCTTCCAAGCCACTGGCCGATTTGATTAACATATGCGACAAGATACGAAATGTGTTATTAAGATTATAAGAGGCCTGTCATTCAGGTGCAAGTAGTTGACTCCATTGTTTTTGTTTTTGAGTTATAATGTAATAAAACGAAGCAGAAGAAAGAAAAACAAGAAATTTACACTTTTTGTTGTGATATTTACAGACATTCCTAGAATTTGTGGCTCAGTCATTACATACATATTGTTATACAATAATTTTTTTTAAAGTTCTGATGACCTATTAAAGAGATATTTAAAATACTACTTCGATTAACAATCCGAGCCATCCCTACATAAGCAATTCGGCCTGGCATGGTCAAATGGTTAAGGCAATCGACTCGTAATGTGAGAGTCGCGGGTTCGAATCCCCGTAGCACCACACATGCTTGCCCTTTCAGCCATGAGGATATTATAATGTCACGGTCAATCCCAAAGAGTAGCCCAAGAGTTGGCGTGGGTGCTGTTGACTAGCTACCTTTCCTCTAGTCTTACATTACTAAATTCGGGATGGCTAGTGCAGATAGCCCTCGTGTAGCTTTGTGCGAAATTAAAAACAAAAATTAAGTGTAAGCAGAAAAACTGTTATTACAATATATACTTTATGTACCTTTCACTGATTTATAAAAAGTATAAGACTACAGATAAAATAGATATAACGGATTAAAATACCAGACTAAAAATGAACTTGGATCTTAGAGAGTGTTGTGAAAAAGCTGCAAGAATACATATCCATTTGGGGAATGACTATAGGTTCAGGATCGCCAGATCTTACTGACATTGTTACAAAATCTGGGGAGACAGGAGTTTATTATAACAGAGTAATTAATTATTCTTGTTTGGTCTGCCTTGAGAGTTGAATGGCCTCTATGTTTAATTAATAAATTGGTCTTTATGATAATGGAGTCGAAGCAGTCTTTATTACAAAAGCAACAGATAATTCACAAGAATATTAAATAGACACTTTGTCATTGTTGCAAACGTTTCCTAAAAATAAAGCTTTTTGAGTATGGTATAGATGTTCAGATCTCTCGACATTACTGTCAGAGGCCTTAGGGCTACAGAAGGCTAAAGTTATGGTTTTTATGAAAACTTTTACATCAAGAAAAGGGAGAGAGCCTGGAGTGATATGAATCAGAATTTTGAACAGAGGTGATAAAATAGCCAAAAGACAGCTCCAGAAATGTTAGTAGTGAAACGGACAAAATTTTCTGATAAATATTCTATAAACTTTTCCAAAATGTTCTTTTTCTAGTACACCTACAGACAAATTTCACTACCTGGTCCCTATTCTTATTTGATGAGAAAGGTCATTGAAGATGAGTATTTATATTTAGGATTATTTGTGAATATCAGATGTGATGCTAATTATTGGGTGAGTTTTAAACTCTTTCTAACGAAAACCAGAGATAAATTTCGTCGTTATATGTGCTTAAAATTTCTGAAAATCAAAATATAACTTTAGTAGTTGAATAAGTTTAAAACTCCCTTGGGAAGTTAAAGTATAATTCTATTTATTGGACAGAATGGTGTTCGGTGGCCGGAATAATATTTAATTGCAATTACCCAATGGTAATTATGAACGAGTTAAAAGAACTAAAGAAATTATACCTTCAGTGACAATGTTCAAGATATCACTTAGAAAAGTAATAAAGTAAAAATTAAAACATTTTTTTAACCAAGTAAGGTACCGAAATATATCAAATGTTTCTGAAATACTAATCCTCTCTTCTTCGTATCTCAGAAGATCGGGAATCAGTTTGAATCATTATCAGGTAATTGTATTTAGTCAGCAAATACTGAGTCAAATACTTAATGATAAAAGAGGATCAAGTCAACAATTCAAGTCTAAGAGGATTTTATTAAGTTCTGTCTCACTTTCATATATGTCTGTAATTTACGTATGGATAACTTGTGATCTTGTAGGATCCCGGAGAGGACACTACGGGTTCTGCCGATGCTTATGTTGTAGTTTACTCCACGACTGACAGAGAGACATTTGAAATAGCTGTGGATATTCTATTTGTATTAAGGGAAAGAGGCTACACAGCGACGAAAGCTGTGATCCTGGTTGGAAACAAGTCAGACCTCGTACGTTCGAGAACGGTGCCGATAAATGGTAAGTTATTCTGCAATAATATACACTTAAACAAAAATCTCTACTTCGTTAAAAGTTTGTTCTTTATCGTAGGTCAGACATGAACAGGTGATTGAAGTGCTCAAC
The DNA here is from genome assembly GCF_004210375.1 of Tachypleus tridentatus. Classification (NCBI taxonomy): domain Eukaryota; kingdom Metazoa; phylum Arthropoda; class Merostomata; order Xiphosura; family Limulidae; genus Tachypleus; species Tachypleus tridentatus. The sequence continues at coordinate 49,291,801 of NC_134825.1, read as the reverse complement.
TCGTATCCTCAACTGAGGATCGTGGGTTCGAATCCCCGTTTGAGTAAGAGAGAAATATCTTGTATCCATTTCAAAAATCGCATAATTTGATTCTATCAGCATCATAAGGCACTTACAATTTTTTCCATCCCTATTTTACTTCATTTTGGAAATTTTTGTAGACAAATAATACTTCATAATATTTTAAAGAGATGTTTTCGTAATATTTGGCATTGTGTATTAAGGTATAAACTATTGTTTATTACTATGCAAGAAGGAATACTTAGGATACAACACTGTTTCCATAAATGAAGATAGTTTTAATAAATCTTTGTTTCTACACGTTAAATATTATGTTGACACGTATTTATGGGCATAAAAAACAACTGTTTTATAGATTTGTACATTATTGTTCACAGATAATTTTAACGCTACTTTTGTCACACATTAGGAATTGTTTTAAATGCTACCAATAATGTTTTGACTGTGGTTTCTTTCAGAGGCAAAAACAGTAGCCATATCGTACGAATGTAACTTTATGGAGACGTCAGCAGCTATTAGCCATAAGACCGACGACTTACTCGTACGTATAGTCAGTCAAGTCCGTCTTAAAAGCCAACAACTGAAAGACCTTAGTCATTTCCCGCCACTTGGTAGAAGGCGAAAGTCCCGAAGCAAAAGTTCCTTGTACAGAATCGGGCGACGGGCAAAGGATTTGCTGAACAAACTGTTAGGAAAGGGAAACTACAAATCGAAATCATGTGATAACCTCCATATTGTATAACTCAGTTTCCACATATCTGTTTCCAATTTCTGTTCGTATAGTATCTGTTTTATGTATTTTAAACGTGCTCGTCAATAAGAAATAAAATAATGATAAAAGGAATCAAGTATTATATGACGAAAGTAATACTGAACTTAAAAAATAAAACTTCGGAAAATTATTCATAATGAATAAAGTAAATTTAACTTATATTTGTATGTATTGTTCAGCCCCATTCTCCCTCCGCTGGGAGAGCAGTAAGTCTTCGAATTTACAATGCTAAAATCAGGGGCTCAATTTCCCTCGGTAAACACAGCAGATAGCCTGATGTGGCTTTGATATAAGAAAACACACACATGTATTGTTCGTCTCCCGGTATCTACCATTAATGGCGTTATGCAAGTGACGTCACACTCATGTGATAGGGGGGAACTTGTTACTTGCCTTGACTAGTTAAGCAGGTTGTAGATGTACAATGATGAGGCTTTCCTCATTTAGATAAAAAGAGAGAATATCTTGCAATAGTTTCCTTTCGATTTCGCCATTAAAAGAAAAAAGCTGCTACTATCATGGTTGGTACAAATTAAAAATCTTACTCAAAATATCAACTGAAGATATTTTTGTGAACGATACATTTTGTGATCCAACTTCTAAAACTTTAGTCACTTTTGGGAAACAGAAAGAGTGTCTTTTAGGCTACGCGACAGAATCTCAAGCGTTTTAGAAGTTTTCAGAAATAGTCCAGGTTACGATTCGCACACAGTTAAAATCTGATGCGTTACCATCAAGGTTTTCATCATAAAAAGGAAAGCACGCCTTAAAAAGACATTTGAATTAATTATATGTTTCAAAAAAGAGATAAATTAGCGAGAACCATCTTAATAAAATAACTCATCAGGCAAGAACTTTGTAAGCCACGTTCCGTGTTTGTGCGGGTGTTTTCTTCTCTTAATAAAAACCACATCAGGCTGTTTGCTATCTCCACCGAGGGAAGTCGAATTCTCTGATTTTAGTGTTGTAAATTCGTAAAGTTACCACTGTCCCAGCAGGGGACAACCATTTTCGAACAAATTCTTTCACAGTGCCATGTAAATGCTTAAAAAAAACATTGCTTGATATGTTTAATAAAAGCAAGTTAATTAAAGTATTTTATTCCAACACTATTTTATGTTCTCGTACTTTAATTTTTAGTTTTATATTATTTTAAGATTTTTATTGCTCTTGCGTTGAGTCATAAGCAAAACGACCAAAATTATTTTTGGCCTTTTTTATTTGTTGGATAAGACTCTATTGAATTGTTACATCATTATATACGATTAAATATTCTCAAATATTTAGTTCTAGCTTTGGTTATGTTTCTTTTCAGCTAAGAAATGAAAGAAAAATCTATGATTTATAAAATTGTACACATTAGTCCTTACATTTAGTAAACACTCTATAATCATTTTTGTAAGCCATTACACGTCCTGTGAAATACGATATATATCTTTCAATCTGCGGCCCAGCATAGCCAGGTGGGTTAAGGCGTTCGACTCGTAATCCGAGGGTCGCGCGTTCGAATCCTGGTCGCACCAAACATACTCGTCCTTTCAGCCGTGGGGGCGTTATAAAGTGACGGTCAATCCCACTATTCGTTGGTAAAAGGATAGTCCAAGAGTTGGCGGTGGGTGGTGATGACTAGCTGCCTTCCCTCTAGTCTTACACTGCTAAATTAGGGACAGTTAGCGCAGATAACTCTCGTGCAGCTTTACGCAAAATTCAAAAACAAACAATCTTCCAATCCCTCATTACCAGAGCCTGCTCTTTCATCCTCAACTGGTAGTTTGAAAATTTTGCTGGACAAACAAATATTTGTACTTCAGATTCATTAATAGAACAGGTTTCAGAATTACAAAATTATAACAGAGATCTGGAGAACAAGATGGAAATTCCAACATTTTGATTGGAGTTTCTGAATATTAAGCAAAGTGGAATGTGAATTTAAATTTTATGACTGGATTTACATTTCTGAATCCTTTTTGGTTTTTAGTTTTTCTCCATTTTTTAGATAAAGCTTTGTCGACAAACAGCTCCAGTTTACCCACTAACCAATTCCGTTTGTTTCAAATGAGAATTCGTGGAACAGATCTACAGAGGGTGGACGATAAAAAAGGCCTCACTCCCCTGAAAATGTTAGTTTTTTATATATTTTATTAGGTAATCAGAAAATGTGTAAAACTATATGTTTTTAGAACGCATTAGACGAAATATGTACAAATATTATCTCAAATCCTAATTTTAACACTGACCTTTGTAAACACTTGAACACTTCATGATGCTACTTACATTTTCTCATAAAAAGTGTTGTGCACGTGCTGTAGTTTATTAGACCTTCTTATAACAATTAGCCGAATTAGCTGATCGGGGATCCGGAAGGTACTTGGGAAGGTTCTTAATATAAACGGTATAATTGCAGTCTGAGTTGACGAGTCGATCACTCTCAGCAAGTGTTGCAGTACCACAGGATGTTCGGAAAGTCACTGTGCAGTTTTGTAATCATATACATATATAAGTGCACAGTGACTTTCCGAAAACCCTGCATAACTGTGTATCTCAGTTTAACAAGACTACTTCAGCACTGTAATTGTGTATCTCAGAGTAACAAGACTATTTCAGTACTGTAGCTATGTATATCAGAGAAACAAGACTATTCAAGTACTGTAACTGTGTATCTCAGAGTAATATGACTATTTCTGTAATGTAATTGTGTATTTCAGTGTTACCAGACTACTTCTGTAATGTAATTGTGTATCTCAGAGTAACACGACTATCCCAACACTGTAACTGTATATCTCAGAGTAACACGACTATTCCAACACTGTAACTGTATATCTCAGAGTAACACGACTATTCCAACACTGTAACTGTATATCTCAGAGTAACGACTATTCCAACACTGTAATTGTATATCTCAGAGTAACACGACTATTCCAACAATGTAATTGTATATCTCAGAGTGACACGACTATTCCAACACTGTAATTGTATATCTCAGAGTAACACGACTATTCCAACACTGTAATTGTATATCTCAGAGTAACACTACTATTCCAACACTGTAATTGTATATCTCAGAGTAACAACGCTATTTCTGTTATGTAACTTTGTATCGCAGTGTTACAAGACTTATGGCTTGTTAATTTAATACATCATTATTGAGATATTCAAACATGGTAATCTATAATAATCAATTTCACAATAAAAAAGATTTATTCACCACGTATCTTTGTTTTGAAAGTAACTCTTTTGTTTGTCTTTAAAAAGTACACGTACACAGGGACGAAGTTTCGCACAAAGATTTAATTATACGCTAATAATCCAAGTAATTAATTTTATTGTTATTTGAGTTAATATATATATATTTTTATGTTTTAGTTGTTGTTAAACACAAAACTACAGAGAGGCCTATCTGTGTTCTGCCCGGTTTCTAGCAGCATTTCGACACTGTGCCACTGGAGAAATTTATATTTAAATGTTAAGTTCTAGCATGGAATAGGAGTATACCATATGTTTCTTTTTTTCTCTGTGATATTAATTTTCATTCTGAACTCATTCTTTGTTCTGTATTCTGCATATCTGCAGGTTTTTACCTGGCACGTGGTCAAGGAAACAGGTAACTAAATTTACTTCAACTTATCTTTGATCCTTTACCATTGCCTGTGGGAAACATTGCTTATCGTTGCTATAGGCCTGGCAATGCCAGGTGGTTAAAGCACTTGACTCGTAATCCGAGGATGCAACGGGTTCAAATCCCCGTCGCACCAAACATGCTCGCCCTTTCAACTGTGGAGGTATTATAATGTAACAGTCAATCCCACTATTCGTTGATAAAAGAGTAGCCCAAGAGTTGGCGATAGGTAGTGATGACTAGCTGCCTTCCCTCTAGTCTTACACTGCTGAATTAGGGACGGCTAGAGCAGATATCCCTCGTGTAGCTTTACGTGAAATTCAAAAACAAACAAACTGTTTCTGTATATCAGTAATATAGCTACTGACCGATCAGCCTGACCGGCTGTGAAGTCAATATCCTTGAGAGAATAATCAGTAACAGACTCTCCACATTCCTGGAGACAACATCAAAATTACCAGAAGAACAAAATGGATTCAGAAAATTCAGACAAACAGCAGACCACTTAGTCATATTAACCGAAGCAATTGTTGATAGTTTCAATAAACGAGAATGCACTGTCGCTTGCCTTCTCGATATTGAGAAGTTTGTCCAGTAATGAAAAATCTGACACTCCACAGATACACAAACAATACTACGACAGAAAGCAAAATCTCGAAATATCAACTTCCAGGGCAAGTGGTTTGATGAGTTTCCATGGCTGTACTTCGACAATCAGACTCAAAAAGTCATATGCTTTCATTGTGCCAAGGCGGAAAATAGAGGCCTTTTTACACGGAAATTGGAGAGGCCAGTGGAGTATACCTTCATATCCACCGGTTTTTGCAACTGGAAAAAGGCAAAACAGAAATCTCCTCTCAGCACAGATTTGCTATATATCCAGAAGGTTCACTTGATGTAACACCAGTGACTGTCCAGCTACATGATGGAAAAAAGAAGCAGCAGGAAGAATGCAAAAGAAGTCTAGTCAAAATATTCAGTAGTTTACGTTTCTTACTGCGTCAAGGTTTAGCACAACGTAGACATACTGATACGAAGGGGAACTTCCTGCAGTTAATGAAGTTCCTGGAAGAGAAAGATCCTGAGTTGACGGCCTACTTGTCAAAGAAAACCACATTCACATCACCCCAAGCTCAGAATGAAATAATGAAGATGTTCAGCCATCAAATACTGAGGAACATAGCACACGAAGTGCAGCAAAGTAAAATATTTGCATTAATGGTTGATGGCACTCAAGATGTTACAGGTGCCGAACAGGAAGCAATATGTGTACGATACGTAGATGATAACCTTGACGTCCATGAGACATTTCTTGGTTTGTACAGTGTTTCCAATACAACTGGTGAAACAATTTCCTCGACAAAACTGACTAGACTTAATTTACCACTGTCAGGATTAAGAGCACAAACTTATCAAGAAGCCGCTAACATGAGTGGTGCGTACAGTGGATACCGGGCAAAAATAAAAGAGAAGCAACCGTCAGCTTTGATTTTTTACTGCGGAGCACACAAGGCTAATTTAATAATGCAACATGCAGTTGAAGCTTGTGAATGTGTTCGAGATTCTATCCAGTGGGTACATGAACTTGGTGTCTTGCTTCAGAGGTCAGGCAAATACAAGACAATCTTTGAAATTATTGGATCGTCAAACAGCCTCAATGGTCCAGTTAAATACATCCGCCCACTGTGTTCAACACGCTGGTTGTGCCGCCTATCTGCAATTACATGTGCTAATGATCACTACAGTGACATTGTTGATTCTTTGTCTGAATTAGCAAATGAAAAATCAGATGTAGCAGTGAAAGTACGAGGTCTGCTGGACAGATTTGACAAAGGAAAAACAGTTTTAGGATTGTTGATGGTTCAGCATCCATTAGCTGCATTAGAGGAACTAAACCATACGTTCCAAGCAAAATCAGCGACAGTATCTGCCATGATTGAAGCATCTGCATTGACAGTTGAGCAATTGCGGGTATTGCGAACAGAGGAATATTACAACAAGATATTTGATGAAGCTGAGAAAAAGGTAACTTCCCTGGATCTGGTGCATCTATTGGCAGAAGCCAATATTTTGAATTTGTGGACACAGTCATAGAACATCTGACCACGAGCTTCAATGCAGACAACAATTACCTGAGGCAATATCTGGCACTTGAGAACATGATCACATCTGGCAAGACTGACAACTCGGTTATAAACTTCTATCCAGAAATCTCTGCACAACGGCTCGAGTTTCAGTTGCCCATGTTCAAAGGAACAACAAAAGCAGTATCTCTGAAAGGTGCGAAGGATGCTTACTGTAAAATGCATGAAACAAGCCAGCAGATGTCTAGTGAAGTGTTTCTTCTGATAAAAATTTTACTTGTATGTCCAGTATCCAGCTGCGATTGTGAACGCAGCTTTTCTGCATTAAGACGGTTGAAGACGTGGTTAAAGTCAACTATGTCTCAGTGCCGCTCAACCATGTGGTAGTTCGTCACACTCACAAAGATGAAGTCAACAAGATAAATATAGAAGAGCTTATGAAAGAATTCATAAACAGATCATCACAAAGGTCTACATTTGGGAACATGTAAACTAGAGAACTAAATGAATCTTACTTCAAAGAAAAGTATGAATAATTATCTGCTACATTGTATTGATGTGTAATTTTCAAGAGTTCGCAAAGACATTTTAATTATTTTTATCAAACAACATGAACAGTTTTTCAGTAGATACAAACTTATCAAGGGTAATTACTAATTGTATTAATATTTGAAAACGTAATTCATGCAATGAAAGTTATTAGTAACCTTGTCAAGTATAATGGCCATCTTTTATACTGTGCAGTGTGCAGGAATAAATTCATGTGGCAGTTGATTTATGACACATTTGTCTTTATTCTATTAACATTTTGAAAACTGTTCACAACACCTCACTTATATAAACCTACATGGAAACCTTGAAGTATCGTGACAACAAGATCACTCTGTGACTGCATGTTTACAGCTTTCAGGTTCATGTAATCAGAGATTACCAATTTGTAAATTGAACAGTCCACATAAGTGGTTGCAAACATCATCCCCCCATCGGGTGTAAAAACTTTACGTCCCTGGATCCTGTTATACAAAATTTCCGGCCCGGCATGGCCTAGCGCGTAAGGCGTGCGACTCGTAATCCGAGGGTCGCGGGTTCGCGCCCGCGTCGCGCTAAAACATGCTCGCCCTCCCAGCCGTGAGGGTGTATAATGTGACGGTCAATCCCACTATTCGTTGGTAAAGAGTAGCCCAAGAGTTGGCGGTGGGTGGTGATGACTAGCTGCCTTCCCTCTAGTCTTACACTGCTAAATTAGGGACGGCTAGCACAGATAGCCCTCGAGTAGCTTTGTGCGAAATTTCCAAACAAACAAACAAACAAATACAAAATTTCCATGTGTGAAATGGGACAAGCAAAGTACTAAATCAGCACCAGAAAAAGAGGTAATGGCCACCTGGAATCGACCTGATGGCAGGATGGAAAACACTGAACGTGAAAGTTTCGTTGACACAAAGAAAGTCCTATTAGATAAAAGTGGGCTTGATGGATCAGTTTGTAAAGGTCATGGACAAAGATGTTAACTGTTTCAAGTATCTGTATGGACAATTTCCAACTTTTTCAGAAGCGAAACTTAAAGAAAGGATTTTGTTTGGCCTCAGATTAGGAAATTGACTTTGTACATTGTTTCACAATATCTATATATAAATAGCTTACAAACTATAGATTACATTTATTGTTAATAAGCAATTAAATCAGCAGTATAAAGCAACAATGAATTAAATATCTCCTTACCACTGTTGGTCCAGGTTTTCATCGTATTATCATAATTGATAACGCCTGTTATAAAGTACCCGAATGCATTAGTGATATCTCATCAATGAGACAAAATCCAAATACCGATGTCGGTCTAGTCAGACGTGATGGAAAATCAAAAATAGATAGGAAATCCCCAATGCATTTGGATGTTATTACCACAGGTATTATCCGTTATGACAATAAGTTGGCAACATGAGCCAATAACAACAATGCGATGTAGGTATATATATATATATAAGTATATAGTGAAATTAAATAATTTATATCTAAATGAAGATAAATGAATAAACAAAATCATGAGGAAGGATTGCGTTACAAACAGTAAATCCCAACCTCTGATTAATTGTATTATAACGCTTAAATATTCAAGCCATAAAGCAAAATACATTAAAATGAAATCTTTTAAAATACGATGCACATTTTTTAAAGAAAAAATGGATCTTAGTGTACAATAATCCCACGTTCTAGCTTCTATCCTAGGATCCCTTTTAAAAAAAAATGTGAAGCGTATTTTTAAAAACATTTATAATAATGTGTTTTGGTTTATGGCTTGAGTATTTTATGCTTATAATAAGAATATACATGTAAGAAATTTTGAAATTTACGAAAATTACATAGTAAAGCACATAGGTACACAAACAGAAGTTACACTAAAACAAACAAAGCCAATATGTAAGTGGTACACAAAACCTTAAATGTACTATCACTAGCACCATGTTATACATATGTATTTATGAACAATGGAATTTTAAACTTTTTTATTTTTTATATATGGATACATTATTAAATCATGGGTGACTCCACTATAAGAGGTAAAATCCTGTGGCAGAGGGCTTGGCATGGCCTAGCGCGTTAAGGCGTGCACTTCGTAATCTGAGGGTCGCGGGTTCGCGCCCGAGTCGCGCCAAAACATGCTCGCCCTCCCAGCCGTGGGGGCGTTATAATGTGACGGTCAATCCCACTATTCGTTGGTAAAAGAGTAGCCCAAGAGTTGGCGGTGGGTGGTGATGACTAGCTGCCTTCCCTCTTGTCTTACAATGCTAAATTAGGGACAGCTAGCACAGATAGCTCTCGAATAGCTTTGTGCGAAATTCCAAAACAAACAAACCTGTGGCAGATCGTGTTTACTTTATACTACTTAAAAATAAAGCAAACAATTCTGAGTTATGTTATTACGTTATATAAATATATTTTTTTAATTCAACAGCTTTAGCAAGCTTGTTAATCTGGGTATCTGCTTATTCATGTTTATAAATTTTTAATTGTTTGAATAATTATTCTAATTGTCTGTAATAATAAAAATGAAATCAACAACATTTGCTGGACCTAATTAATTTCTTTTCTCTCATTGAACAATTTTGTAATCTTAATAAAGTTCTTCACTGTACGACTTTAGTACAGCCATTGTTAAAAACAGTCACTGTCCACTTTTTGTTTCATCCAACCACTTTCACTTTTCTTTTGCTCTTCGCGTGTGGTTCGATTCCCCTCGGTGGGCTGAGCAGATAGCCCGATGTGGCTTTGCTATAAGAAAAACACAAAACACACACACTCTTCGCGTGCAATCTAATATTCTTATGTTATTGCTACTCAATAGCACTATATACTGTAAAGTTACATTCTGACAATGTTCTGACACAATGTTATGAAGTTACGTTATTACTATACTTATGCTACGTATTATTCGGACATTACCAACCAATTCCATGTCATTACTGGACAATTACTGGAAATGTTTTATAAACATAAGAGCTGGTGGTGGGGTATTTTATTCCAAAATGCAGTAACTGTATATGATACGTTACTGTAAATAACTGATGTATGTTTTACATATATTCCACTTGGCACATACAACATTAAAAAAACAAAAATGAAAAGGAACTGAAAATGTTTTTCTCAAATGCTTCAAATTGAAGTAAAGTGCAGGATACATGGACCAAGTTACGTACATTAGTGCAGGATACATGGACCACGTTACGTACATTAGTGCAGGATACATGGACAAAGTTACGTACATTAGTGCAGGATACATGGACCAAGTTACGTACACTAGTGCAGGATACATGGACCAAGTTACGTACACTAGTGCAGGATACATGGACCAAGTTACGTACACTAGTGCAGGATACATGGACCAAGTTACGTACATTAGTGCAGGATACATGGACCAAGTTACGTACACTAGTGCAGGATACATGGACAAAGTTACGTACACTAGTGCAGGATACATGGACCAAGTTACGTACATTAGTGCAGGATACATGGACCAAGTTACGTACATTAGTGTAGAACACATGGACAAAGTTACGTACACTAGTGCAGGATACATGGACCAAGTTACGTACACTAGTGCAGGATACATGGACCAAGTTACGTACACTAGTGCAGGATACATGGACCAAGTTACGTACATTAGTGCAGGATACATGGACAAAGTTACGTACATTAGTGCAGGATACATGGACAAAGTTACGTACATTAGTGCAGGATACATGGACCAAGTTACGTACATTAGTGCAGGATACATGGACCAAGTTACGTACACTAGTGCAGGATACATGGACCAAGTTACGTACACTAGTGCAGGATACATGGACCAAGTTACGTACACTAGTGCAGGATACATGGACCAAGTTACGTACACTAGTGCAGGATACATGGACCAAGTTACGCACATTAGTGCAGGATACATGGACCAAGTTACGTACACTAGTGCAGGATACATGGACAAAGTTACGTACACTAGTGCAGGATACATGGACCAAGTTACGTACATTAGTGCAGGATACATGGACCAAGTTACGTACATTAGTGCAGGATACATGGACCAAGTTACGTACATTAGTGCAGGATACATGGACCAAGTTACGTACACTAGTGCAAGATACATGGACCAAGTTACGTACATTAGTGCAGGACACATGGACCAAGTTACGTACATTAGTGCAGGATACATGGACAAAGTTACGTACATTAGTGCAGGATACATGGACAAAGTTACGTACATTAGTGCAGGACACATGGACCAAGTTACGTACATTAGTGCAGGACACATGGACAAAGTTACGTACATTAGTGCAGGATACATGGACAAAGTTACGTACATTAGTGCAGGATACATGGACCAAGTTACGTACATTAGTGCAGGATACATGGACCAAGTTACGTACATTAGTGCAGGATACATGGACAAAGTTACGTACATTAGTGCAGGATACATGGACCAAGTTACGTACATTAGTGCAGGATACATGGACCAAGTTACGTACATTAGTGCAGGATACATGGACCAAGTTACGTACACTAGTGCAGGATACATGGACCAAGTTACGTACACTAGTGCAGGATACATGGACCAAGTTACGTACACTAGTGCAGGATACATGGACCAAGTTACGTACACTAGTGCAGGATACATGGACCAAGTTACGTACATTAGTGCAGGATACATGGACCAAGTTACGTACATTAGTAGATACATGGACCAAGTTACGTACATTAGTGCAGGATACATGGACCAAGTTACGTACATTAGTGCAGGATACATGGACAAAGTTACGTACATTAGTGCAGGATACATGGACCAAGTTACGTACATTAGTGCAGGATACATGGACCAAGTTACGTACATTAGTGCAGGATACATGGACCAAGTTACGTACATTAGTGCAGGATACATGGACCAAGTTACGTACATTAGTGCAGGATACATGGACCAAGTTACGTACATTAGTGCAGGATACATGGACCAAGTTACGTACATTAGTGCAGGATACATGGACCAAGTTACGTACATTAGTGCAGGATACATGGACCAAGTTACGTACATTAGTGCAGGATACATGGACAAAGTTACGTACACTAGTGCAGGATACATGGACCAAGTTACGTACATTAGTGCAGGATACATGGACCAAGTTACGTACATTAGTGCAGGATACATGGACCAAGTTACGTACATTAGTGTAGAACACATGGACCAAGTTACGTACACTAGTGCAGGATACATGGACAAAGTTACGTACATTAGTGCAGGATACATGGACCAAGTTACGTACATTAGTGCAGGATACATGGACCAAGTTACGTACATTAGTGCAGGATACATGGACAAAGTTACGTACACTAGTGCAGGATACATGGACCAAGTTACGTACACTAGTGCAGGATACATGGACCAAGTTACGTACACTAGTGCAGGATACATGGACCAAGTTACGTACATTAGTGCAGGATACATGGACCAAGTTACGTACATTAGTGTAGAACACATGGACCAAGTTACGTACAGTAGTGCAGGATACATGGACCAAGTTACGTACATTAGTGCAGGATACATGGTCCAAGTTACGTACATTAGTGCAGGATACATGGACCAAGTTACGTACATTAGTGCAGGATACATGGACCAAGTTACGTACATTAGTGCAGGATACATGGACCAAGTTACGTACACTAGTGCAGGATACATGGACCAAGTTACGTACACTAGTGCAGGATACATGGACCAAGTTACGTACATTAGTGTAGAACACATGGACCAAGTTACGTACACTAGTGCAGGATACATGGACCAAGTTACGTACATTAGTGCAGGATACATGGACCAAGTTACGTACATTAGTGCAGGATACATGGTCCAAGTTACGTACATTAGTGCAGGATACATGGACCAAGTTACGTACATTAGTGCAGGATACATGGACCAAGTTACGTACATTAGTGCAGGATACATGGACCAAGTTACGTACATTAGTGCAGGATACATGGACCAAGTTACGTACATTAGTGCAGGATACATGGACCAAGTTACGTACATTAGTGTAGAACACATGGACCAAGTTGCGTACACTAGTGCAGGATACATGGACCAAGTTACGTACATTAGTGCAGGATACATGGACCAAGTTACGTACATTAGTGCAGGATACATGGACCAAGTTACGTACATTAGTGCAGGATACATGGACCAAGTTACGTACATTAGTGCAGGATACATGGACCAAGTTACGTACATTAGTGTAGAACACATGGACCAAGTTGCGTACACTAGTGCAGGATACATGGACCAAGTTACGTACATTAGTGCAGGATACATGGACCAAGTTACGTACATTAGTGCAGGATACATGGACCAAGTTACGTACATTAGTGCAGGATACATGGACCAAGTTACGTACATTAGTGCAGGATACATGGACCAAGTTACGTACATTAGTGCAGGATACATGGACCAAGTTACGTACATTAGTGCAGGATACATGGACCAAGTTACGTACATTAGTGCAGGATACATGGACAAAGTTACGTACATTAGTGCAGGATACATGGACAAAGTTACGTACATTAGTGCAGGATACATGGACAAAGTTACGTACATTAGTGCAGGATACATGGACAAAGTTACGTACATTAGTGCAGGATACATGGACAAAGTTACGTACACTAGTGCAGGATACATGGACCAAGTTACGTACACTAGTGCAGGATACATGGACAAAGTTACGTACATTAGTGCAGGATACATGGACAAAGTTACGTACACTAGTGCAGGATACATGGACCAAGTTACGTACATTAGTGCAGGATACATGGACCAAGTTACGTACATTAGTGCAGGATACATGGACAAAGTTACGTACACTAGTGCAGGATACATGGACCAAGTTACGTACACTAGTGCAGGATACATGGACCAAGTTACGTACATTAGTGTACACTAGTGCAGGATACATGGACCAAGTTACGTACACTAGTGCAGGATACATGGACCAAGTTACGTACATTAGTGCAGGATACATGGACCAAGTTACGTACATTAGTGCAGGATACATGGACCAAGTTACGTACATTAGTGCAGGATACATGGACCAAGTTACGTACATTAGTGCAGGATACATGGACAAAGTTACGTACATTAGTGCAGGATACATGGACAAAGTTACGTACATTAGTGCAGGATACATGGACAAAGTTACGTACATTAGTGCAGGATACATGGACAAAGTTACGTACACTAGTGTAGAACACATGGACCAAGTTACGTACACTAGTGCAGGATACATGGACAAAGTTACGTACATTAGTGCAGGATACATGGACCAAGTTACGTACATTAGTGCAGGATACATGGACAAAGTTACGTACATTAGTGCAGGATACATGGACAAAGTTACGTACATTAGTGCAGGATACATGGACAAAGTTACGTACATTAGTGCAGGATACATGGACAAAGTTACGTACACTAGTGTAGAACACATGGACCAAGTTACGTACACTAGTGCAGGATACATGGACAAAGTTACGTACATTAGTGCAGGATACATGGACCAAGTTACGTACATTAGTGCAGGATACATGGACCAAGTTACGTACACTAGTGCAGGATACATGGACAAAGTTACGTACACTAGCCTCAGTAAGTGTTATTACCAAACATACCATGCGACATTCAGTACACAAGGTATCAATAAGAAGAGTAACTGTAGTTTTTATCCATTTGTAGACAGTTAATAGGCTTGATGATCATACACGTGTCACAATTTATGGATCTATATACGACGGTTTAATGATAAATTGTATTGTGGTACAAACTATTGAACACACAATTAAAAGACACAACAAAAATATGAACTAAACTCAGTTTCAGTATAAAAACAACAACAGAATGAACTGTGTCACCGGAACTGCTCGTGAAAATAAGATAAAGTTGAGTTTTATACTTTATTCATCTGATTTGGAAGTGTTGGTTGCTTCACACTGAGCGACATACTTTGTTCTCGAACATTTCTACAGAGATCCTTTGGGCTATATGTTGTGTTCACCAAGAGGAATCGAACCACTGATTTTAGAGATGTATATCTGAACATGCACCACTGTATTATCAGAGGACATCACGAATATTAATATTAGAACCACAAAAGCTTCAAAAACAGAAACATTTTTTATACAGACCCAATTAAGCCCATTTAAAACAATACTCTATCCCAACCCACAGTTATGATTATATATATAGGCTAGCATGTGGAATACAGCCTTAATATATAAACTTTTGTTAATATGTGAACTACTGGTAATTTAATAACAGTGTTGATCCTAATATTTTTACTATTTTATTATTAAACAGGATCAATAGTTCACCAGTATGAAAACATACCTTTTGTTATAACTTGTAAGTGTTGAATCATTTTAACAAATTAATTACACATATATCACAAAACACATTATATTATCTCAGAAATTGTAAGTATATTTAGCAGCCTGTAAGTGGTGTTTGTTTTACGCGAAATGTGAATATTTGTACAGAATCATACATTAAAAACTTTACAAGTATATAGTCTATAAATTAAAAATATCCATGTAGCGTAACGTTAGAATACAAGTGTTGTGTAGATAAACAATTAGATCTAGATTCCAGGTCTAACGTACCGGCATAGCCAGGTGGTTAGGGTACTTGACTTGTAATCTGAAGGAACGGGTCGAATCCCTGTCACAACAAGCATGCTCGCGTTTTAAGTCGGGGGGGGGGCGTTATAATGTGAGTCAATTCCAGTACTCGTTGGTAAAATAGTAGCCCAAACGTTGGCGGTGGGTGATGATGATTGGCTACCTTCCCTCTATTCTTAAACTACTTAATTTAGGGACTGCTATCTCAGATAGTCTTTGTGTAGCTTTGCGCGAAATTTCAAAAACAAACAATATAGGTCTAACACTTATAGATGTAGTAAACGTTATCGAAGAACCTGACAAACAAGTTGACTCTCTTTAGGTAAAGAAAGATATCAACCATCAGCACACATGAAATACTGCTAAGTAAGTAAAGGTGATTATACAGAACACATCTGGGTCCAGTTTAACAATTTTTGAACCAGTTGTTTACTTTCGACTACATTACCAAAATGATTCGGTTCCTCTGGGTGGGCTGAGCAGATAGCCCGATGTGGCTTTGCTATAAGAAAAACACACACAAACACCAAAATGAACGAGTCTGATACTATACACCCAGCCTATTACAAGACATCTAAACTTTTTATACTTTCAATATGAGGCACTGAACCCAAGGCACTGAAAATATCTAGGTATTCTGTCTCTGGAATGTCCGTAACTGTGTCTCTGTAAACAAAACTAACGAATCGGCAGCTAAGTCTGTGATTATTGTTGCAAAGTTGGAATAGGAGTTCGTCATAGACATTCCAAATTACTAACATTTTACTTTATCTAAATCATCAGTCAAAACTGTAAACACAAAGTTTTCCTGTATGTAATAAACGCTACAGAAACTCGTCACACTTACACACAAAATGTCAGATAATAAAACTAGCTCCGCTTTCAGTCACGTCACGTCTACAAGTGTCACTATGACTTCTGAGACATCAGTATGGGTGTCACTGTAACTGAAGCGAAGCTGTTATTAGTGTGAATATCGAAAAATAGTGTTTTTACAGTAGCTTATAGAAAACATCCACTTCAACGAAACTATATCGAAATAAAAGTCGAATATGTCCCTTACAGAATAAGGTATATCAATGATATTGTGTTAATTGGTTTGGTGTAGCTTGAACTTTGCTCAAAGTCACACGAGAGTTATCTCCGCTAGCCGTTCCTAATTTAACAGTGAAAGACTGCTAAGTCTTCAGCTAGTCTTTTAGTCATGAATAGTGGGATTGGCCGTCCCTTTATAAGGCCTCAATGTCTTAGTGACATCAAAATACCAAATAATTTGCTACTGTACCACTGAAACCTCATATTCAAGATGTTGATTTGGTTATTCAAAATTATTTTAATATAATATTCTGAACCCTGCGTATACTGTTAAAAAATATAAAATGTGATCGTATTAAATCACCATACATGAACAATTTCAATATTTCAGTAAATGTAGAAATGTTTTCTTGGTCGGTTTCTGTTAAATAATAATTTAGTACTGAATAAATCAGGCAGGATCGAACATGTTATGAAGATTTAAAAACTTGTTTGTTAAAATCTTTTAAAGAAGCCTATCTAATAACAGTAGAACTATACAAAGATACGATCAAATGTAAATTAGTTAGTATTTTGTATTCTCAGAACATGGTTGTATTGAAATTAACAGATGTAAAGACATTCCTCATGTTGGTCAAGAACCATTGTTATGAAAATATATCAAACAAACTGTCTGTTCACTGTTTAAAGAATTCAGTCTTTAGTTGTTTTTTTATAATTTTATTTATACAGCATACCTAAAGTTTTGATAAAATCTTATTGCAAAAACATTTACATGATTTCAATTATTCGTACCAATAAATAATCTGAGCATATGGATATAATATCTTTGAATCTCTTCTGAATAAAATGTTTCAACAATATCCTTACCATAAAGATGGTATTGATGTTTTGAACTACATGGAATCATATATTACTGTTACATCATATGCGTGTGTCATTACATCTGTGATCTGCCTTTACAGGTTAAACATACAGATAAGTTATGATGGCAAATATTTTGCATAAAGAAAGCCAAATAATTCTACTTTTGAACTTACAAACAGAAAGAGCAGTAACTAAGTTTATCTACAATGATTTATATGTAAACTAGATTACACACACATAGAATTTGAATACAATTTTGATAATGTCGATTTTCAGCTTTGCTTTACATCTGTAGTGTCTATATTTTTTAAACAAAAAGCTATTGTACGTTGATTGTGAATTTATGAAAACTTAATATTCTCATACACCGAAAATATATTTCCGATAGATACCACTTCACATATGATGGCTTTACCGTTTATTTTCTGCCGCCACTAGTTCCACTTACCCAAGGTTTAAACAGGAACGTGACTACTTCTACTGTCGCAGATGCTTCCAAGAAAAGAAGTACCAGAAGTGTGAGTCGAGGTATCACTGTAAGAAATCATTACGATATCTTACCTAAACTCACATTGACTTAGTTGAGGAAACAGTGATGAGCACCCTTCGGAAAGTGTCCAAATTCATCTCTATGGAGTGTGACATCTCAACTTAGAGGAATACACATGTGGGAGAACGCTCATAACCAGATACAATCTTCGCCTATCTTGACAGTATGTTTCACTAAACTGGGTGTTAAAAAGAGGTGACATCCTCAATTGTAGATATGATGGTTGGTCCACCTTTCCCATGGCAATGTGTGATATCCCATGGTAATGTGTGATATCCTAGCCAACACAGTACATCTAGACCAGTCTATCTCCCTTCCATAACAGACCTCCCGGGAATTAACCTTTTGAAAAGATATTACAATGGTTTCTTAACCAACTAATATTATTTGGTTGTTCCAGTACTTTTCTAAAACCAGTTATACCACAAAATTACCAGCAGGAGATTGTACCCGCCAGTTATAACGTTCTCTAGTATACCACATAGGAAAAATGATACATGGAAATGAAAAGTAAATAAGCTATATGTACAGTTAGTCCAAAAGCCACGTTTGAAACCGGAGAGTGGTGACAGCGGGATGATAATTAAACACTGAATCTGATGAATGAGTGATATCTAAGGGAAAGTACTGAGGGGGAGGTATTTTCTGAAGAAGGATAAGGACTGAAAATTAAGTTTGAGTTGGCCATAAATGTGTTATCAGAAGGACAGATACTGGTGTGGACTGATTGACGGATAAAACCTCGGGAAGGAAACATGCAAATATATATGTAACTTGGTTCAGTCTTGATAGAATTAATTTACCATCTAAGCAGAACAATGTTGTACTGGAGACCAAAAAGTTAAGACTTTTCTTTCTGAGATGGGTGGTAAATGTGTACAGAGGATGAGTATTTCACTGATTAGATAACTATCAGAACACTTGAATATTGAAAGAACACACTGTACAAAGGATATTATAGAAACTAAGGAACGGATACAAGGTTCCATTGATTCTGTCACACTGAGTGACAGATGTGAAAGTGAGTGTGACTCATGGGTGTAAGGACTTCCATTACTGCTATCACCCACAGAAAAGAAATTACTTCACTAATAGACAGATTAGGAGTGCATCGACCTAAACCAGTGGTTCTTAACTTTGTTGGAGGTACTGAACCCCGGAAGTTTCGTACTTGCATTCACTAAGCCCTTCGTAATTGGAAAAATAAAATATGATTTTTTCAAATTCAAAATATAGGTAGATATTTTATTAGTGCACAAAATGAACCATGCATCAGTTGCACACAATATCACTGTGTACAAAGAACAAAACCAACAAAACATGAATTTCACACAAAAAACAAAAACATAACTGAATGAATATTTACTGCAAATCAATGTGACTTTTGCTGTTGCCTTTCAGAGACAAGTCCAAAAATGCGCGGCTTCACCTTGGCAAGTGCCACTCTCATATCATTTTCACAACAAAGTTTGTTCCTTTT
The DNA here is from genome assembly GCF_004210375.1 of Tachypleus tridentatus. Lineage (NCBI taxonomy): Eukaryota > Metazoa > Arthropoda > Merostomata > Xiphosura > Limulidae > Tachypleus > Tachypleus tridentatus. Next base: position 49,272,181 of record NC_134825.1, on the reverse strand, counting down.
CTTCGTTTTTATGTCTACCATCCTCGAAAAGGATTGCTCGCAAAGTTACGCTGTAACAAGCGGTATGAGTATCTCAAGGGCTTTTTAGCAATAAAAGGGTACGCTACGATTTGGTGACACCAAAACGTTGAGAGCGTTGTTGTTCTGAAAAGTTGTTGTTGAACCTGGCTCTGCTGAAGTTCAATGATTTCGTCGAGGTATTCATCATTGACATCTGCTGTCGCAACACTAAACGTGAACGGCTGTCTCACCCATGCTAGATATGACTCTCTGGTAGGGAAGTATCCGTCGAGAGACTTTGCGAGCTCATCTGAGTGCATGGCAATTGCTTACTTCAGTTCCCCGGGTACAGAAATATCTCCAATTTCAGACACATCTTCGATCTTACTTACACAGTCGTCCAGCATGAAAAAGTTTGCGAAGTTATCATTCTCTGTTCGTTGTTTCCATGATGGAAGCTTTTATTGAAAAGCCTTCAAGTTTTCTTCCGCTTCGATGACGTTGACTCCACCTCCCTGCATCTGTTGATTGAGATGATTGAGAGCATTGAAGATATCGGCCATGTATGCCAAAATGAGAATGAACTCAGATTTTTCGAAGCAATCTGCATGAAAATGTTGGTGCTCTCGCAAAAACAGGGCTAACTCCACACGCATGGCAAAAACACGATTCAGCACCTTTCTCCGGGATAACCACCGAATGTTAGAATGGTACAGAAGTACCTCGAATTCAGAGCCCATTTCATTACACAGCTCTTTGAAGATGCGGTGCTTCAGGGCACTATTTCGCACAAAGTTCACACATTCCACTACAATTTTTAATACTTCTGCCAGTTTTGAATGCAAGGTTTTTATTGTCAACGCATGTCTGTGCAGAAAACAAACAGTGCGTTACAATTATGTGTGGTGCATCGGCTTTCACCAGTGCACCAAAACCAGAGTTTCGTCTAGGCATGACTGGAGCTCCATACGAACAAACTGCAGAAACCATATCCCACGAAAGATCGTTGTCTCTGAAGAAGTCATCCACAAGTTTCTTCACGTCGGCTGCTTTAGTTGTTGTTGTAAGAAACTTACAAAGTAAAAAATATTCTTTTATCTCATCGTTCTTCACATAGCGCACTAATACAACAAGCTGGCTTAGATTGGAAACGTCGGTAGTCTTGTCGAGTTCAAGGCTGAATTTTGCTGGGCTTGAAATCAGATCTGCAACTACTTGAGCCAAGATGTCATCGCTCATGTCATCTATTCTGCTGCTGATGGTGTCATTTGAAAGAGGAATTTGGGATAACTTATTTTCAGCAGCTTTTCCAAGCATGATATTCGCCATCTTCAACGCAGCTGGTTTTACGAGTGCTTCATCAATGGTGTGTGGTTTGCCCTGCTTTGCGATCAAGTACGTAACTTCGTACGATGCTGTGAGGATCAGTTTATCGATGAGTACAAAGCCGACAACAGGCAAAGTAGCCTTTTCATCGAACCAGGCTCTCTTTACCTTGAATTCACCAAGTGTTGTGTTCTTGTATTTCCCATCTCCATGCAGCTTTAGGGAGTGTTCTCTTAGTTTTGTCGGTGATTAGAATTGCTCAACTTGGCATTGCAAATCATGCATTGAGGACGCTGACTCCCATCATGTTCCGTTATACACGTGAATCCATATTGTACGTATTCGTCCGACCACTTTCTGTTTTTGCTCGAAATAGTTAGTATGAAGGGATTGAAAGATTAGGAAAAAAACACAAATGATGCACGATTACTACAGTCACAAGTCGACTGCTAAGCACACAAAGTTCCCTGCAGCACAGATATTTAGGCCAAGTGACGTGACGTGATCAGCCGCAGCCAATGATGGCCAATGATGGAGCATGACGTCACGAATCATACAAGTGGTGTGAACGGAACGGACACACACACAGAGTATGTGTCTTGACCTCCGCCGAACTCCTGAGACTGACTCACCGAACCCCTGGGGTTCGATTGAACCCAAGTTAAGAACCACTGACCTAAATGAAAAGAAAGAAAATTCGGACTGATTGAGAAATGTGTTGAAAAATACTCCCAGGTGAAGAAAGTATGAAAAGTAACATGAAATTTAAGATTCGTGTTCAACTAGAGTGAGTTTTGAAACTACAGTTACTTTATAACTGTAGAAAATAAAAAGTAATAAACAGCGTAAAAGCGGGAAGGAAAAACTTTAACACATCATAAAACTATTGTGTCAAATGTAGAGATGAAGATTGGAACCCCCATTTTATTATCTCCTGCTGGTTAGTTTAGAAAACATCAGGTTTTGGAAAGTTAGCATTTCACACAGAGATTATATCTTCTGTAAACATCTGCCTTGAGTATCTGCATGACACTAGTTTTTAGGCAACTTCAACCTAAACACTCGTGATTCTTATTAATGGATAATGATGTTATTGTTTACAAGCTCCCTCTATACTGCTCCACTCATGAAATTTCATTATTGACGAGGAAATAAGCCGTAATTACCCAAAAGGACACATATGCATCAGAAAACTTGTGGATGTTGCGGCTGTTTGATGGGCATATCATACACAGATAATCTGTTTTCACTTTCATCGTTTCAAATACGTGAAAATCTGTACAGCAAATCCATTGGGTAGATGCCTAATCATGACGGTCGAGTGTTTTAAAAAAGAATTAAAGATCTGATACCTGCTCTACGATTGATGTAAAAATTCACCACGAAATTGTAAGAATGGGTCGTAATCAAACAATTCACTAGCAGTGATAAGGAATATAAACATGTCCAATGAACAGAACAGAAGTCGAGCACACTGATTGGAGGAATTGCTTGTGCTGGTACATATGTTTAAGATGAGATTTTTGTTCTATGATGTATCCCAACCAGTAAACATTAACACTTCTGAAAGTGTGTAGCTTTGGTACGATTCAAAGTGAGGGAACCAAAACAGTTGTAATGGATTATCTAGCCACTACATGAGTTTCTCGAGCACAGTAGAAAACATGGAAAACGGTTGGGTCAAGAAAATAAAGTATTGGGTTGGAGTGAATAAGTATTTGAACATTTTGTCAATTCACCCAAGATGGGTTTCCACCATCAGAAGTATGAAAATATGACTGGAGGACTCTTTCCATGAGTATCAAAAGAGAAGGCTATCTTGTATGTAATTACGAAACCATAGACCAAATCAACGGAGATGTAGAGCAAATATTCTGACCACATGACTAAAATTATAGAATACAATGTAGTGTTTGAAACAGTAAAATATAGTAACAATGGATGACGAAAAGGAAGCAATGGGAATAGGAAGAAAGGCGTTTGAGATATAGACCAGAATATAGAGTAATGGTCCAATGAAGTGAAGAAAACTTTTCCAAATGAAAACGTTGGACTGTTTAATAGCTAAACCCCCTCCGTGTCTATTTAGGGCACCAAGTAAAACCTTGTAAGAGGGTTGGTAAATTTCTTAACACCTAAAAAGGTCAGAATAGATTCTAAAAAGGATGAAACTGAACAGGTTAAGAACTGATAGTAAGGGAAAAAAGAACTGGTGTGAAAGCCTATGTGTGAGAATGGTTGTAATCCATCCGTTCTTTGACATGTGGGACCAGAGGAGTAAAAATTGTATAGAACAAGCCACACCAGAAAATAGGATGGAACAAGAATCATTCCAAAGGAACCAGCATCTCTATGAAATACTTCTGACATTAGATGAAGTCATAAAGTGCAAGTAGGCAAACAAAGAAGGTTCAGGAAAAGACAGGGTAATTGTGTGCTTGATAGTTAAACTGAACTAAATGGGTCGGTCAGCTGTCCAAACATTCAAAATTTATACCACAGTTTGTGCATCTAGATAGTGCATGTAAAAATAACTATAATTCTTAATCAAGAATCAGTAAGACTACGAGGACCAGACATATGTAGTTGGTCTAAAAAGAAATCAGTATGTATGCAAATGTAAGTAAATGAGAAAAAACAAGTAATACATTAGAATTTGATGTATAGATACTGGATTGTGAAAGTGAGAAAAGAGCTGGAATGGAAAATAATGAGAAATTATATTTGTATAATGAGAGAATGGTCGAATACTGTCCTCAATGGGAAGTTCACAAAGCCTAAGAAGTAAATGGACATAAACAAACAAGCTGACCTCCTCCTAAATTTTCTATTGAAACTGAAGGTGTGAAAGAGAGTAAAATCGATGTGAATGAAGTTGCAGGCTACATAATGGTGTTTACTAATACATGAAACGTGGCTGTCACGTCATCAACACGTAACTCCTCTTTCCTCGCCACTGTTGAAATTTCACTTATTTGAAGAAATTCTTTTCTCACAAAGGATAGAGAAATAGTAACATGAACTTCTAAGTTAATTAATGAAAATGTATAAGTTGAAAAACAAAGCAAATCGCTCTCATTAAAAACTAGTAAATTTACAAAACGCAATTTTTTTATGTTTCATGAGCGCAAAACTATAGAGAGAGCTAGAAAATAGGAAGTTGGTGTCTTCTCAAATTGTTGGAAGACATATGCTGCATTATAAGAAATCTCATCAGTTAAGATGGCAATTGCCTAAAGAGCAAATATCTGAGACAAACGAACAGAAAAGACATCTTAACTGTGTTAAAAGGTTTGTCTTGTTTCAGAAGGAGCTGTAGGAGCCAAAGAACATACTAGACGGCTGAAAAACTCCGTTCATACTATCTCTTACAGGTTGGTTCTTTGGAGATCTGGTCTGGAAAAGAGGTGGACCAGTTAAGATGTATTGTGTTGGCTAGGATGCCCCCTACCCAATCATGGAAAAGAAGGTTGACCACTTTAGATGCAATGTTTTAGCTAAGATGTTTCCCACCCTATCATGGGAAAAAGATGGACCTATTTAGATGTATTGTGTTCGCTAGAATGCTCCCCACCCTACCATGAGAAACAATGTGAACCCGTTTAGATGTACTGTGTTGGCAAGGATGCTCCCCACCCTATCATGGGAAACAAGGTGGGCCCGTTTAGATGTATTGTGTGGGGAAGGATGCTCCCCACCCTATCATGGGAAACAAGGTGGACCCGTTTAGATGTATTGTGTTGGGAAAGATGCTCCCCACCCTATCCTGGGATAGAAGGTGGACTAATTTATATGTATTGTGTTTGCTAAGATACTTTCAACCCTATCATGGGAAATACGGTTGACCCCTTTAGACGTATTGCGTTGGCAAGGGTGCTCCACACTCTATCCTGGGAAATGAAGTGGACTAGTTTATATGTATTGTGTTTGCTCTGATGTCCCTCCCCCCACCATGGGAAAGAAGGTGAACCAGCCAGCGTATCTACAGTTGAGAATGTCATTTTTACACCCAACTTAGTGACCCGTACTTTCAAGATTGGAGTAGAGTATACCTAGTTTGTGCGTTATCTCGCTAGTGTGTTCCTCCAAGAAGAGAAGTTACACTCCAACCACATCCTGAGGACACTTTCCGAGGACTGCTCATCTAGGTTCCTCCACAAAGTCAGTGTGAGATTCTCAATGATATTCCTGTTATTATGTCAGTGATGTCGAGAAACCCACTTGTTGAGAAATATATATGTAAAAACGACTCGTTTGGGTTGAGAAAATATTTTACATAGAAGAGCGAACAACGTTTCGACCTTCTTCGGTCATCGTCAGGTTCACAAAGAAAGAGGTAACTGACCGGAAGCTGACCACATGTTTGAAAGGGGTTGTGTAACTGAGTGGCCTTAAAGAAGCCTTACTTATACAACAACTTAAACCCAAAATAAACCAATATAAAGGAACGCCTTTATACCTATATTAATATAATAAAATAAAATAAAATTATATATTCAAACATCTAATACCGCCCTCTACATTCCGACACTCAGTTACACAACCCCTTTCAAACATGTGGTCAGCTTCCGGTCAGTTACATCTTTCTTTATGAACCTGACGATGACCGAAGAAGGTCGAAACGTTGTTCGCTCTTCTTTGTAAAATATTTTCTCAACCCAAACGAGCCGTTTTTGCATATATATTTCTGTTATTACGTGTTTCTGGGTAAGATATCGTATCAAAGTTGGTTTTTTCTTACACTGAAAATATATTTCCGATAGATACTTTACACTCCTCACACTTCCCATTTCTAGTGCTTCTTTTCTGTCAACTTTGAAGGTTGTGTTCTACAGTAAATAGGAAGCCAGCTGCCAGCTTTGACAGTAGAGTATGTTTCAGTGAATCGTTGTGCTTGCTTATTTACATGTTTTAGTTCCAAATTAGGTTTAACCCCATACCATACACATGGGATTTCTTCTGCCTAAAGACATCCGAATTTATCTTTGCTCATAGCTTGTCCATATTTTCACCCAATAAGACTGCAGGGCCTGATGTATTGACAAAGCCGAACGCCATCTAGTAGTAAGAGCTAATAAAATATGGGATTGTTTATGAAAATACACATAAAGTTAAGTAACTCATAATTTTCGTTTATACACCAACATAGTGAAGAAACACGACACGAACTATAAAATATAAATATTCTTTGTCGTGATGGCACTGATCTGGAATTAGTAGTTAAAGAAACCATCCACATGAAACAACTTTAACCAACACCGAATATCATGTAGTCTTCATTAAAATTGTACCATTTAAAATATGTACAGCATTTTTTATTGTTAGTAATTTACCTTCTATGTATTTTAGTTTCGACTAAATGACTATTATTTCAACAATGTATTTTAGTTATTTAGTTAGAAATAATGTATTGTTTTTATTTTGCTTTAAACACTGAAGATGGAATCTGTAAAATATTGAAAACTTTATCTCTGTTCCCTTCTGTCATATGAATCCATTTCCTCATCTTTAACGTAGTTATGCTATTAATTGTCAAACATAATTTTCCTTCGCGTACACTGATTGCAAATGTCCTGATTTGACCAGGACATTATGTGCCGTACCTCTGAAAAATAAAACTTAAAAAGTCAACCTTGACATTTGCTTTCTTCAGAATGTAAGCTTTAACACGTTATTCCAAAGTTTCTACACTTTGAAGAACCAAACCGAAATTTGTAAAATTGGTTAGGTTATCAGACTTGTCAAAAGAGACTATTGGTTTGTTTGAACTTACCTTAAAGTTACACAAGGACTATCTGCTCTAGCCGTCTGTAATATATAAGTGGAAGAATAGATTAAACGCATCTAATGATCACCACTCTTTCGCAAATGAATAGTTGGATTGACCGCAACAATATACCTCCCAGTCAAACGTCTTAAAGGGTGAGCATGTTTGGTAGAATAGACGTTAGATCAAGAACTTGGAACAAAATATCGACAGAACAGACGGCTTACTGAAAAAGTTCAATGTGCACTCTACTAACCTTAGAATCGTTGTTAACAGCGTTGGTTACACCGATGTATTAAACAAGGGGAACCAATGGAACGAAGACAAATTGTTCAGAGTGAACATGTTCAAAATTTGAAACTCAATTGACTAACAGCATTCAATTCTAGTTTCATCCTGGTAACCAGATTGTTAACCTATATAATTATAACATAAATAATCAGTGTAAATTAGTCCCAGCTAAAATTATTTTATCTAAAATGACTACTTGATCAAAATATTGCTTATTCTTGAAAATTCTACCACATTATCAATGACCCTTAACTGATTGTCACCCAACGTGAGGAAACATTCCAAAGATACCTGAGAGATCTTAGAAATAAAAATGTCTAAACATTTTAGTAATGATGAGACGACACTGGTAAACAATCATAGTATATTAAATTGCTATTGTGGATTATATATATAGACATAATTATCCTAAAATTACGAACTAAAAGCAAAGTTAATTAATAATACAACAACATAGTACAGACTATGGGTTCACAGTTACAGCATTATATAATATTAAAGATATATATTTTTGGTAAATCGAACATAAAGAATTATTTAAGTCATATTTTCTAATTTTATTATTATACAAAGAACACTGCGTGTATATTTGTATCTTTGTAACCGAAATAAAAAATACTTTTGTCACAAACCATTACATTGCACCATAGACAAAAATCTGTAAGATTCCCACTTTGATATTCTAAATTCAGACAATTACAAAAAAAACTACAATAGGTACAACAAACCTTTGTTTATTATAGAACAGAATTTTAAGTATTGTCCTTCTAACAAGAAAACGACTTTCACTAGTACTAAACCTGAAGGTTTGATTACATCTTTCTTTATTGATGTAATTTATAAATATAATTTTAAGACATGGAGCTTAAAATACTTGTTTTTTCAATAAACGGTACCACATTTAATTGATACAAAATTACTGTTTATATCACCACAAGCCGAACGCTTTTACCCTGCAGTACTTTCTGTAAAATGAATCTTTTTTTTCTCAGAAAATGTACACTGTTTCTAAATTTTACAATACGACGCTGTCTTAATCCAGCGTTGGCTAACGCTAATTACTAAGCCTCTCGCAGGTTTTACAGTAACGTAAATGTCACTTACTAATTGCCTCAGTTTTGTTTCTCATTTCAAAAATATACTTCAGATTTATAGAATGGCCTTATGTGAATATACAATTAAAATATACTTACAAATCGTACTTGTCGAAATATCCGTGGAATGCAGGTGGGAAACCTTTTCATCCAAAATGTTCTTTCTTCGCACCGTTTGGTTTTTATTTTAATATCTTGTCTCCTTAGTTACTGTATGCAAATATTCACTAATACTGTGGTCCCGTTTTATTGTTGTCTTTCACAGTTTGAATTGGTTGGAGGTGTAACAATACTGGTGAATCAATTTTGTAAAGAAATGATGTAAACGAAACAGAATGAAAATGACAGAAATATAAAACTGATAAGTAAGGGATAACAGCAGGAAAAGTTGGAAGATGTTAAAAGGAGAGTTATAAAAAAGAAAATTTCTCCTTTAAACTTAGTTAAGAAGTTGTACATAGAGTGTAAATAAAGGTTCGTTCTTCACGATCACGTGTATAACAGTTTGTTGCTGTAGGTCTCAGAGCAACAAGTTTGAGATGTGAAAAGTCATACTGGTCATCTGAAGATATATATATATATATTTGTATTACATGAAATATAAAAATAGAAAGAATCACACAGTGTTTTATGATTGCATTAAAGTACACAAATAGATGCTGCTAAGAAACAAACATTTAAAGTTGAAGGGATACGTAATTTACTTACAGTGATAAAATCAAACTGTACGATAGTGTGATACTCCAGAGTAAGTGTGTTAAATGGGTTTTGTTTTTCTGTTTGATGTTCCACATTTGTACAGGAAGTATTCTATTAAGAACCACTCAACAATAACATACCGTTACGTCACATGTTGATATTTGTATGATAGTGTTATTAATTCCTTACATGTTAGTGTAGAATATCTTGTTTGTTTTCAACATTATTCATACCTGTTCTACTGTTATCTAAGTAGTTAATGTTCAACTTTACCTTCATCCATAGCTTTTCACACTCAGCGCGAGAAAAGGCCACCATAAACAGGAGACAGATATAAATTGATGGAGAGACACCACTGTTCATGATATATATAAAATAAGTAGTACATAATGTTCTCTGTCCAATCACATTCAAATATTGTCTGCAGCTACTTTCAAAGCCCGCCTTCATTGATTGTTGTGCAGATCCATTCTGTAATATTATACAAGAGTAAGATAAAAAGATTGTCGTTAGTAAACCACTAAGAAAATTGTACAAAAAACGAGACATGAATAATTAATATGTAAAGAAATGAAAATTACTTAACAAAACAATCACAGGATTTGGGATTTGGAGTTAAAAATAAATAGGAAGATTGTTTACTGGAGAAACTCGTGAGAGTTTACATGTTAACAAACATGAAAGTCTGGATTAATTTTAATTCTTCTTTGTGACATGCATTGAATGAATGTTACAAAACTAAAGAGTCTAAAATATTTCTGAGTAAAACTGTTAGTATACATTTAGAAATATGTTTTATTTAAAGTTTCAAATTTGATACGTGGGTTGTGCACCCAACATCTGAAAGGTGCTCCCAAATCGGGGTAGGATAAAAGCAAAAGCAGTTAGAAAGATAGATTAAAAAACAAAAAGCACAGAGCAATACGGTGATAGGTAAATGTTTTTTATAACTCACAATTTATGTTATAGTTCCAGATTAGTTTTAACATCATATCATACGCATGCGATTTTTCCTGACTAACAACATCCGAATTTATCTTTGTTCGTGGCTTGCACATATTTCACGAGTGAAGACGGTAAAGCCTGTTGTATTTAAAAAACCGAACGCCGTCTAGTAGTACGAATTAATAAAATATTGGATTGCTCATGAAAATACTCAGTAAAGTTGAGTAACTCATGATTTTCGTTTATAAGGCAAAACAGTGAAGAAACAGGACACGAGATTTAAAATACAAATATTCTTTGTAAGGCTAACACTGATCTAGAATTAGTATTTAAAGAAATCATCCACATGAAACAACTTTAACCAACACCGAATATCATGTAGTCTTCATTAAAATAGCACATTTTAATATATTTACAGCATTTTTTATTGTCAGTAATTTACTTTCTATGTGTTTTAGTTTTGTTTAAATTATCGTTATTTCAGCAATATATTTTATTTAGTTAGTTAGAAATTACGTGTTTTTTATTTTGCTTTGAATACTAAAGATAGAATATGTAAAATATTGAAACTTTTATCTCTGTCCCCTTCTGTTATATGAATCCATTTCTTCATCTTTAACGTAGTTGCTTGTATGCTGTGACTCTGAAAAATTAAAGTTAAAAAAGAAAATCTTGAAAGTTGCTTTCTTCCAGAATGCAAACTTCGATACATCATTCCAAAGTTTCTCCATTTTAATGAACGAAACCAAACTGAAAAATTCGTTAGCTTATCAGATTCATCTAAAGAGACTATTGGTTTGTTTAAATTTGGCTAAATGCTACACGAAGGCTATCTGCTATAGCTGTCGATTATTTAGCAGTAAAAGAAAAAAGGAAAGGCACCTAGTGATCACCACTCACCAACCACGGTTTTACAAAGGAACTGTTGGATTGATTGTAACAATATACCGCCCAGTCACGCGTCATAAAATGTAAGTGAGCATGTTTGGTGGAGCAAAAGTTGGATCAAGAATTTCGAACAAAACATCAACAGAACATAAATTTTACTGGAAAAGTTCAAAGTGTACTGTACTAACCTTAGAATTGTTGATACCAGTGTTGATTACACCAATGTACTAAACAAGTGGAACCAATGGAATGAAGACAAATTGTTTGACGTGAACATGTCCAAAATTTGAGGCTGAGTTGGCTGACTAACAGCATTCAATCCTAGTTTCATCCAAGTGAACAGATTGTTAACCTATATAATTATAACATAAATAATCAATGCAAATTAGTCCTACCTAAAATTGTTATTTTAACTAAAATGACTACTTGATCAAAATATTGCTTATTGTTGTAAACTCTACCAAATTATCAATGCCCCTTAATTGTGTGTCACCCAACGTGAGAAAGTGTTCCAGACACAGCTGAAAGAACTTAGAAATAGAAATGTCGTAAACATTTTAGTAATGATGATACGACATCAGGTGAACCATCACAGTATATTAAGTTGTTGTTAGTAATGATGATACGACACTAGGTGAACCATCACAGTATGCTAAGTTGCTGTTGTGGGTTATATAATTATAATTATCAAACTTTACTAAAATCACAAACTAAAAGCAAAGTTAATTAATAATACAACAACATAGTATAGGCTATGTATTAACGACTGTAGCGTGATATATTGTTGAAGATATATATTTTTGGTAAATCCAATATATAGAATTACGTCATATTCTCTAATCTTACTATAATATGGCGTTTATATTTGTACCTATCTACCGACACAATAAATACATTATGGCATATCTATCAAATGACACCACAAACAAAAATATATTTAAAAATTCCCACTTTTGGTATTCTAGATTCAGACAATTATAAAAATAAATACGATACGTATAACATTCCTTTGTTTATCATAGATAGAATGTTAAGCACTCTCCTTGTGACAAGAACCCAGCTTTCACTAAGACTAAACCTGAAGGTTTAATTGTATCTTTATTGATGTAATTAATAGTTTTAAGAAATGGAGTTTAAAAGAAAAAAACTTGTTTTTTTCAATAAACGGTAGCACGTTTAACAAATAGAAAATGACCGTTTCTACCAACACGGTCCGAACACTTTTCCCCTGCTGCACTTGCCGTAAAAAGAATCTTTTTTTTTCTCAGAAAATTTTCACTTTTTTCTAAATTTTCCAGCACAGCGTTATCTAAAACAGCCCAATACAGGGTGGCCCGTAAATCCCTACCCATCCATATGTTATTATATTATATTCAATTATGATGATGATGAGTTGAAGGCAGCTGTTACCACAGCATTTGGAACAATAACTCCTGCTATGTTGAGGAAAATGTCTCACAGAACATGGCGTCACATAATATTATGCAGCGAGAATGAGGGACAGCACACAGATACACTGGATGCATAAGATATATGGATGGGTAAGGACTTACGGACCACCTTGTAGAATAAACTAACGATGAAAATATTTTAGTAAGACACTGGAAATCAAAACGCATCCTTCAGAATTGTGTTGTTCTTTGTGTATCTTAAGGTATTTTAAAATAACACTTTGAAAGCTTAGATAAATGTGTTTTTCCAGAAAAAATCGCCCAAAAAGTGAAAATATTAATTATTGAGATTATAATAGCCGAATTATTGACTGCATTTTCATTTCTTATATTAAATACCAGTGGGTAATAACAATTTTCTTTTAAATTCTACAGAAGTTCAAAATATTCTTAGATTACTACTTACACCTATCACACAAATTTGATAAGTGGTAAACATCTTCAACTTGGAAAGTACACGTAAGTGATTAAATTATTATGAATTACACAGTCATTGTATATAAGTTACACACGAGCAGTTAAATCACTTAAATTGTTTTGTTTGTTTTGAATTTCGCGCAAAGCTACTCGAGGGCTACCTGCGCTAGCCGTCCCTAATTTAGCAGTGTAAGACTAGAGGGAAGGCAGCTAGTCATCACCGCCCACCGCCAACTCTTGGACTACTCTTTTACCAATGAATAGTGGAATTGACCGTTACATTATAACGGCCCCACGGCTGAAAGGGCGAGCACGTTTGGTGCGACCGGGATTCGAACCCGCGACCCTCAGATTAGGAGCTTTGTGCGAAATTCAAAGAACAAACAAACAGTTCAAAAACCACCTACTGGTTCTACTTAGCCCGCGTTCGCTTATCACCACAAAAGAATAATGGTAAGGGTAGTAGAATTATCAAACAAATCTGTGGAACTAAGTAAAGATTAGAAGCATAAGTTTATTGATAAAAGATGTGTCGTTAACTGTAGTTATGATTTAGAGAGATAATAGAGATGTTACAACCCTCAACTCTCGTCGATTTGTTTTAATTTCAGAGACAATAGAGATGGTCTTTATGACGCTCTTTGTCAGCAATTTGTTCTGACTTTAAAGAGTCAATATAGATTACATTATAATGGTCTTTGTCATCAATTTAAGTTGAAAGAGACAATAGAGATTAATTTACGATGCTCTTTGTCATCAATTTAAGTTTAAAGAGACAATAGAGATTACTTTATGATGCTCTTTGTCATCAATTTGTTCCAATAACTTTTAACAAAAACCTATGAAAAATTCCCACTTTGGTATCCTAAATTCAGACAATTATCAAAATAACTACAATACACACAACAAACCATTGTTTATCATAGAGAATTTTAAGTTCTGTCTTTGTAACGAGTATCAAGCTTTCACTGGGAATAAACCTGAAGGTTTGATTGTACCTTTATTTATGTAATTTATACTTTTATGAAACGAAGTTTAAAAGGAAAAAACAAACTTGTTTTTGTCAATAAACAGTAGCACGTTTAACAGATAGAAAATGACCGTTTCCATCAACACAGTCCCAATACTTTTCCCCTGCTGTACTTGCCATGAAAAGAATCTTTTTTTTTATCTTAGAAAATGCTAACTTTTTCTAAATTTTCCAGCATGGCGCTATCTAAAACAGCCCAATGTTTGCTAACTCTAATTACTAAGCCTCTCACAGGTTGTAGAGTAACATGAAAGTTCCCTACATGTTGTCTAACTTATGTTTTTCATTTCAATAATTTAATTCAAATTTATAGAATTATCTTATGTGAATACACTTTTCAAATATTTATAAAAAACTTTATACCTGCAAATTGTACTGGCCGAAGTTCCTATGAAATGTAAGGTGAGAAACTTTCGATTACAGCTTTTTGCTCTTTTTTTTTCGCACAGTTCTGTTCCTACTTTAATATCTTGTCCCCTTAGTTACTATATGCAAATATTCAATAATATTATGCTTTTATTTTATTATTGTCTTTCTCAGTTTGTATTGGTTAGAAATGAAGCAATACTTATCAATCAATTGTTTTATATATATGGCGTAAGCGAAAGAGAAGGAAAATGAAGACAAATATAAAACAGACAAGTAAGAGATAGCAGTTGGAAAAGACATGTTCAAAGTTGAGTTATAAAAACAATTTCTCCTTTAAATTTGTTTAACAAATCGTACCTAGAGTATGAATAAAGAGTCGTTCTTCGCGATTACGTGTATAACCGTTTGTTGGTGTATATCTCAGAGCAAAAAGTTTGAGATGTGACAAGTCATACATGTCGTCTGTAGATTTATATATGTGTGTGTAGAGATATATATATATATATGTATTATCCAGTCGTAATAGAAAGAACCACAAAATGTTTTATGATTAGATTAAAATACACAAATAGGTGCTACAAAGAAACAAACATATAAAGTTGAAAGGATGCACAAGTTACTCCCTTGATAAAACAAATTGTGATATTGTGTGATACTCTAGTGTAAGTATGTTAAATGAGTTTTAGTTTTCTATGTTGGATGTTCCATGTTTATATAGGAAATGTTCTGTTAAAAGCCACTCAACAATAACATACCATTACGTCACATGTTGATATGTGAATCATAGTGTTAATTCCTAACAAGTTAGTGTAGAATATTCTGTTTGTTGTCAACATTATTCGTACCTGTTCTTTCGTTATTTAATTAGTTAATGTTGAACTTTGACTTCGTCCGCTTTTTCGAACTCAGCGGGAGAAAAAGATACTATAAACAGTATACAGAGATGAACGGACGGACAGACACCACTGTTCACCAGGAGCGTAAATCCTGGGAGGATGGGGGGAGATACATCTACCCTTCATTTTAGGTGGTGGTATGGTGCATACAATCATCCCCCCTACAGTTTGATCTTTGAATTGTTTTATTGCATCACAGGTCTACAAATTGTGTGTTTGTTCTTGTGATTCTCGTGTTCTTACCAATCGAATTACATAATTAGGCCTAGATGTAGGCTTTTTCAGTAACCAAAATGTACATCTTTAATATAGGCGTGCTTCTAAGCTTTTCGATCTAAGCGATAGTTCGTAAGTATCAGTCAGTAGGCCTAAGTACACATGCAAGTACCGTGGCAACAAGATTACTCTGTGACTGCATGTTTACAGCTTTCAGGTTCACGTAATCAGAGATTACCTATTTGCAAATTGAACAGTCCACATAAGAGGTTGCAAAAATCATCCCCCCCATCGGGTGTAAAAAATTTACGCCCCTGAATAGCAGCCACAAACATACAACCACAGATGAATAGAACAAGTGAATATTGTCAAAAATATAAAATCAAAATAAACACAACTAAAAGATAACTAGTAGTATTCACAAAGTTAACTAAACATAAAAAAGCACAACAACAGATCTATATGAATGGAACATTCCTTCAGATTGCTACACCTGAACAATTTTTTAAGACTAACATTTGACTCTAAGTTAACATGGATAACCACATAAACAATATTAAAACAAAAATTTAGCAAAGAACAAACTATGTTAGGAGTGTAACTAATAAAAATAGTGGAGCAACGGCAGATAACATCATAACAATATATAAAACTTACATTAGACCCGTAATTGACTATGCAGCCCCTGCATAGATAAATGTCAGTAAAAAACTAGTACAAGCAAAACTACCAACATTACAAAATACACTACTTACAACAGCTTATAAAGTACCCAGAACTACCTCATCAGAATTCATGCATAAATATGCCAACATAGAAACAATAGCAGATAAACTATAACATAGTACAATACATTATTTTGACAAAAATTGGAAAAAAAAACGAACTAGTAAGCAAACTAGACAGGTACTGCATTCATAATAAGGATAGTCATAAACATCTTTCTCCAATAAATATATATTTTCAAAATAAAAGAAAAGACCACCTATAAACTAGACTCCACATTAGTTTAAAAGTTAACTCTTAAGCATTCAAAGGGATTTATGTAAATGTTTTACATTTGATATCTATATAATGATAGTGCAAATTGTTATGGAACTATAAAGAGAAATGATATATTTACACCAAGTGTATTTGTGGATAGTGCATGGACGTTGCCCTGGTAGTGGCCTGAGTAAGTGTGGGTTACATAGCCCTCGTGTACAATGTATAAATACACTTAACAGATGCTGAAACAAATACAATGGAAGGAGAAAGAGGTCGACGAAACCTGATCCTCCTGGGTATATTAACACTAATACCCAGATAACTAGAGAAAGAGTATATCAGTAAGTCAATAGCAGTGTCCTCTATTGGTTTCACAGGTAATAACTCAAGGTTACGGACTCACATATGTGGAATGAGAATGACAACTGACGTCGTATTTTTGCCGTTCTAGGTAAATTTTAGATTTATTTGAATTTAGATATCACCGTTTAGGATTTATTCCACAACAAATCAAAGTCTAACCTTCATTTTTGCCCTGGTAGAGAGGTAACTGTCCGTAGTAAAGCAAGTACATACTAGAAACTATAATAAATTACTTTCAACGAAAGATATTTTAGTCAAATCTTTTGGTTCTCGTCTATCGTACAGATAAAAATATATTAGTCTGATTTTCTTTCAAAAGGGAATATCAATACTTCTGTTGGTAAAATTTTCTCTCAGTGACTTTTTGTTTTTCCTGTGTAGTAACAAGAACCACATTTAAAGAGTGAAGTTTACATCAAAGCCTTAACCACAAAAAAATTATGTTTAAAATTTTTGAATTTGTAATGCTTGTATTGTTTTTCATGTGAAAATGATTATTTACTTGCCATTAGATGTCATCGTACGTATGTTATTTCCAATACAGTATAACATCTCTGTTAGAGAATTCCCTTATCCTTCACTATCTTCAAACAGGTAAACAACCGTGAAACCAAGCAATTAACCACTCTTGTTCTTCTAGTCTGAAACAATTATTGTTAAGTAATAAAAGTTTTTTATTTGTAAAATTATATTTCAAAACATTTATATACCTAGTATAGATTTTTTTTTCGATTTCAAAGTGCTCTGGACAGATTAAAATCTTAAATGTATCTTCAGTAAGATGAAATGATTCAGTTTTAAAGGGACTGAACGTGACCTTAGTGTTTAGCGCGTCTAACTTCCTATCGAAGGGTCCAAGACTCGAGCCAAGATGTTTTTTTGATATTAAGCACAAAGATATACAATGGGCTATTTGCACTATGTTCACCACGTGTATTGAAACCTAGTTTTTAGTATTATAAGCTTTCAGACTTACAGCTGTACCGTTTGTTTGTTTTTTTGTTTTGGAATTTCGCACAAAGCTACTCGAGGGCTATCTGTGCTAGCCGTCCCTAATTTTGCAGTGTAAGACTAGAGGGAATGCAGCTAGTCATCACCACCCACCGCCAACTCTTGGGCTACTCTTTTACCAACGAATAGTGGGATTGACCGTCAAATTATAACGCCCCCACGGCTGGGAGGGCGAGCATGTTTGGCGCGACTCGGGCGCGAACCCGCGACCCTCAGATTACGAAGCGCACGCCTTAACGCGCTAGGCCATACAGCTGTACCACTAAAGGGTACCGTGGTATGCCACTGAACACACTCCACGTGTGGGGACTTTACAACTATGATAGTCAACTGTGTTGCTCCTTCTGCATAGCAGTTATAAATTAGGGCTAGCTATGGCTAAACCTAAGTGGGTCAAAGATCTGTTCAATATGTTAAAAGTTCTACCACAAAAATTGAAAGAAAAGAAGATTTATCGTTACAGGTTCTTCTTTTAAAAAGCTTTCTGCCTCTCTGTAAGAGACTAATTCCAGAAAGTCCTCGTTTAGTTTTGCGCGAAATCTAGCAAATCAAACTCTCTCAAAAATATATTGAAGGTACACACAAAGAAATGAATATATTATGTTTTTTGTTGTTGTTGTTGTAAAGTATGTGAGGTTGTGGTATTTTATTTAAAGGCATTTATTGTTCTGAAATTACTTACGCTAGTAACTCTGCCATGCAACTATAATTTCCATAATATTCCTGTTGTACACATTTATCACAAAAAAGTGTTGTGAGTGTGCCACGTTAAACAAATTCAACTAATTAAAACTCACTTTTTCGTTCCCTCCTGATTTAAAAAATCTAATTTAATAATCACCAAGATCTCTAATTCACATTTTTACAAACAGAGTGATAAGCCAATACCAAGACACCTTAAGTGAGAAAATTGTAAGGACAGTTGACAACTTAATTAAAATATAATTAATTACATAAAACTGTTGATGCATGCCGTTCAAGTAATAATGAACTCAAAGTTGTTTTGCATGCGATATCAATTCTGTTGTTTGACTTTAAAATCATACGCAGTAGGTGGTCATTCAATGACTCGAACGGGTTGATTTACAACATCTGGTTGGAGTTATGCTATAAACTTTAAATTCACTATCTGTCATACGATTATGGAGGTAATTCAAAACTGTGTTCTTTCCTAACCAGAAATATTATCACGTGGACTTATGTAGTGTATTAATTTCAAATTTCTGTCCATATATGTCTGTTATGTAAATGTTTTGAATATCCGCTAGGTTTTTTTGTTGTTTTTTTTTAGTTAAGGGCAAATAATAGAATTGGAAATACTTCAAGTTGCGTCACCCACCACCCGAAAAAATCAACAACAAAAACGCCAGTGTTGATGCTTGAATTATAATTTAACATTTTCTGTATGTAGAAACTCGTGTTATTCCTGGTATTGTTTATGTTATTAGTGTGTTCTTTAAGGCGAGATTGTACGTTATGCATTTATGAGAGGTGTTACTTTATAAACGTTTGAAGAGGATTGTTGATAAACTACGTCTCTCAAATGACATAATTCCTGCAACCTCAAGGAAACAATAAAACTATCGTTGCAGGTAAACATGGTGAATGCAAGTGAAATTGAAGAAGCATCTAACAGCGAACTGTAATAAACTTGGCATGGCTGTGCAATAGCTTAACGTGTTCTATATATATATCGTTTTCGAATTACTCCCTTTTCTGAATTGTGTCAGTTAAATGGTTCTGAATTATAACAAATATCGTGTATTGTTTCGATTATCTTCTGGAAATAACTTACATTTTAATTAAGAAATTTTGTCAGTATTAGAGAAATATATTTTTTTAAATATTTCTCATTTTGTTTGACTAAGAACAATCTTCCTTTACTTGAGAACTGAGCAGAATGTCAGGCCGCAACACTGAAACCCTGCTTATTGAAAACTGCCCAAAACTTTGGAATTATCTCTCTTATTTCCGTTTGTAAAGAGGTTTCCACTTCTCTGTAAGACATCTAACAAACAAGTACTTAAAACGTAGATTCATCTCTGATATATTGCTTATACTTTAAGAATTACTTGAAAAAGAGAGTTTATCTCTCTTTTAAATAGGTGAAGTTACTGTTCAATACAGACTTATGCAAGTACTACTTACAAATTCTAGACGTGTCACTGACCTCTGTAGACTCGACAGATAGCCTGATGTGGCTTTGCTATAAGAAAACACACAATGACCTGTAGCATACTTTCGAAAAACTATAGCTCAAGTTGAAGTGAACAAAATTCCGTTATACGAAATAATCGACATTTTTTAAATATCTTAACAAATATCATTATCAAAGGCCTGACAAAATTAAAACGATAAAAACTGTGTATATTCATAGCAATGGTGGCTTGTTACTGAGTTACTATATATCAAGCTCTTTGAATCATAGAAATTAATAAGATTTTAAATTTACTTCTTCATACATTCGTGGTTTGTTCCCCCCACCCAGTAAAAAGCATATTGATAACGCATAACATATTCTTATTCAAAATACATTCCGTTAATACAATACAAGGTCGCAAAATTCTGTGTGACTCAAACCCTGGTTATTAGAAATTGGGTGACATAAACATGGCTCGGCATGGCCAGGTGATTAAGGCACTCAATTCGTAATTCGAGGGTCACGAGTTTGAATCCCCGTCACACCAAACATGCTCGCCTTTTCAGCTGTAGGGGCGTTATAATGTTACAGTCAATCCCACTATTCATTGGTAAAAGAGTAGCCCCAGAGTTGACGGTGGGTAGTGATTACTAGCTGCCTTCCTCTAGTCTTACACTGATTAATTAGGGATGGCTAGTGAAGATAGCCCTCGTATAGCTTTGCACGAAATTTAAAACAAAACAAACCACACAGACATACAAGTGTGTGTACAAGAAGAAACAAGGGTTTATTAGCAATTCGATGTACCTCTGGAAAATGAAAGCTCACTTATTGCTTATTCGTATATGAAGACAATACACTTCATCAAAACATGGTAATATCATGTAGCCTATCATGTTTCACTCACAAACATTATTTTAACAATTATACTAAACTGTTCTTGGATATAATTCATCCCCTTGGGCTTTTTCTCGGATCTTGTCTTTCAAAATACACATTATTTCAAACTTAATATAAGAATTTGTTACCCTATGTACTTTTTAATTTTTCATATAATCAGTACCCATAGAAGTTTTGCGAATATGTGATGTACATATAACTGTTGCTGTGACAATTAAGACAAAATACTTTTAGTTTTGTGAGCTCAATGAGTAAGTTATTTAATTTTAGTATCATTCTTATAGTGAATTTCTCTCACAGGGATAAACCTTGTTTATACTTTGAAAGTGGAATTAACACTGAGCTATATAAATTCTGCCTTGCATAAGTTTATACAAGGTTTTCCTTATATTAAAGTAACAAGTGTTGATTTGTATATAGGAAATAAAGAAGATTGTTCTTCTTTATTGTTGATAATTTTGGAGTTTCAAAGACTCTCACAAACCTCTTATTTAGTGATGCCTCAACACTGAAACTGATTTGCTAAATTAATGAAAAATTTATTAGAAATCAATTCAGAATTTAACCCAAACAAATACTTTGTAAAATTAGCTAATACATTAACCAAGAACTATATCAAAACCTTAAATGTCATGGACAGTTCAATGGGTTTCTTACAGAGTCATGGGTCTACAGTGGAAACACTGTCTAAATACACTGATCCATTTATTAATGGAAAACATCACACATCAGAAACGCAGCCAAACGTGGTTGAATAGCTTCTCATCCATGGTTCAATCAGCTACTAATATTAGAAATGCTGTTATAAGTTGCAAAACCATTATCAGTTTAATAATTTTTGATTCAAGGTTGAATCACTAGCAGAATAAAGACAAAATTATAAGCTAATATCTGTAATAAAAACACTTTAGACTGTAGACTTTCCTTTTTTTTACCTTCTTTTTAATTATTTAATTTATCAGTGGATTCAATGTCTTTAGTGGTCACACAGCCTCTAATAGCATATAGGTCACACCAGTATGAACAGCACAGTTATGTTAACTACTGCTGGAGTTCTCATGTATTTTAATTAAATGTTTGTGCCCAGTATTTGGGTTAGTATGTGGCCATCACCAGTATCATAAAATATAAATAGTTTGGGGGTTCTTTAGTTCATTATGGACTTCAAATGAAAAGTGTGTAAAAAAAAAAAAGAGAGAGAGAGAGAGCTTCATATCTATCTATTATCTCCAAAAAATCATTGCTCAGGAGACTTTCCATTAAAGAGAACATAAAAATGAAAAAAAAATCTGTATTCAAATACAAGTAAAGCACCTGAAGATAACCAAATAATTGAACTATACTTTCTCATGGGCCAACTACAGTCTCTGAGTTGATGGTCCTGTTGCAAAATATTAAACATTTCAGGTTTCTTTCTCACGAGCTGAATTGCCACTTTACACCAAACTCATGCATCATTCAAGTTAAACTATGGAATTAGAACATGTTGCAAAATAATAATTGTGACATACTAACGAAAGATGAACATTAAACACACCTGTCAGGAACAACTAATATTGTCTGCATATCAGTAACAATGGAAAGAATTAATAATCAGTGATGTCGAGAAACCCACTTGTTGAGAAATTTATATGCAAAAACGGCTCGTTTGGGTTGAGAAAATATTTTACATAGAAGAGCGAACAACGTTTCGACCTTCTTCGGTCATCGTCAGGTTCACAAAGAAAGAGGTAACTGACCGGAAGCTGACCACATGTTTGAAAGGGGTTGTGTAACTGTGTGTCGAAATGTAGAGGGCGGTATTAGATGTTTGAATCTATAATTTTATTTATTTTATTATATTAATATAGGTATAAAGACGTTCCTTTATATTGGTTTATTTTGGGTTTAAGTTGTTGTATAAGTAAGGCTTCTTTAATTTTGCGTTTGTTTATGTTTGTTTCTTTATTTAGTATTTGAGTGTTTTCTATGGTTATGTTGTGTTTATTTGACTTGCAGTGTTCGAAAACGTGTGAAGGTGACTTTTTATGTTCTTTGAATCTGGTTTCCATTTTCTACTTGTTTCTCAATAGAGAAGTCGTGGCAGTTATCACATTGTATTTTATAAATAATGTTGGTGTGGTGTTTGTCAGTGTAGTTTTTACATAGTATAGACCTCAGTTTTGTGCCGGGTTTTTGAATAAATTTGGTATTAACTGGAATGTCATATTTTGTTACTAATTTTTGCCAAATGTTGGTTATTTGTTTGCTGATGTCAGGAATATATGGTATACAGCAGTATATGGTTTCGTGGTTTTTTGATTCGTGAGCTGTATTTACTTTAGTTGGTTGATTTTGCTTTCTGTGTAGGTGTGTAGTTATAATGTTTTCTACGGTTTGTGGAGGAAACTTATTGATGTTGATGAAGTATTGTTTTATTTTGTCTAATTCATCGTTAATTTTATCTGGTGAGCATAGTTTTATGGCTGTGTTTATTTGGTTTCTTAGTATGTTGAGTTTTTGTTTTGTTTCATGTGCTGAATCCCAAGGAATGTATAGT
The DNA here is from genome assembly GCF_004210375.1 of Tachypleus tridentatus. NCBI lineage: Eukaryota > Metazoa > Arthropoda > Merostomata > Xiphosura > Limulidae > Tachypleus > Tachypleus tridentatus. Next base: position 49,248,852 of record NC_134825.1, on the reverse strand, counting down.
CCAGTATGGGTGATTTTTCGGTGGATTTCTGTTTTGAATTGTGTGTCAGTTCTTGTAATTTTGAGGTTAAGAAATGATATTTGATTGCTTTCTTCCTGTTCACATGTGAAGTTAATGTTGGGATGTATAAAGTTAGTGTGATTGAAAAAATTAAGTATGTGTTCTGTAGATTTGAATCCCGCAACCGTGTCATCTACATATCTGTACCAGTATAGTGGTGGATGTAATGCTGTGTTAATTGCTTGTGTTTCAACTTGTGTCATAAAAATATTGGCTAGGACTGGTGATACTGGGTTGCCCATGCTTAGGCCATTTGTTTGTATATAGTTTTGGTTGTTGAACATGAAGTTTGTCTTTATCGTGATGAATTCTATGAGGGTTGCTAACTGGTTACTGGGAATTTCTATAGTTGGGTTAGGGTCTCGGATATGGAGTTCTAAGGCTATGTTGCAGGCTTCAGTGGTTGGAACTTCTGTAAAGAGGGATATAACATCGAAACTGGCCATTAAGGCTTTATGATTAAGTTAATTTAGATTAGACTTGAAATTAAAAGAGTCTTTGATGAATTTGCTGGCTGATGTTGCATATTTGGAAAATGCCCATGCTATGTATTTGCCAAGATTGTAATTAAACGATTCATATGTAGACATTATTGGTCGTAATGGACAATCTGGTTTATGAGGTTTGGGGATGCCGTATATTTGCGGTGTGCGTGAGTCGGTTTTACGTAGGTAGGAATAAAGTGTTTATGAAATTGTGTTGGCTTTTTTCATTTGTAGTAGTTATTTGTTCAGTTGTGTCTCGTGTGTCTTTGTTGGATTTGTGTTTATTTGTTTAAACTTGTTCGTGTCTGATAGGATGTTATTCATTTTTTGGATGTATTCATTCGTGTTCATTATGACTATAGCGTTACCTTTATCTGCTTTTAGAATTTTTATGTTTTCGTCTTGTTTTAGGTTTTTAATGGAATTAATGTCTCTTTTTGTAAGGTTGTTTTTTAGTTTTCTGTTTTGTGAAATTATGTTGATGGTTTTGTGAGAAAATTCTTTGAAAAAATCGTTTAAGATGTTGTTTTCCAGGTGTTTCTGGAAAATATAAATTTGTAATTTTACCTGGGAAGTTTAGCTGTTGGATGTCAATAAAATTATCTTAGTTGTCTTCTTTCTGTTGGTTGTGTTTGGTTGTTTCCTTGTTTTTCTTCTCTGTAGAAAGTATCACAACAAGTCTCCTGGCTGGGTCTTCTAAACATGTTTTGATTTCTATGGTTGGAATGTACCTAGGTGCTATTGCGAAGTTGAGTCCTTTGTTAACCCAAACGAGCCGTTTTTGCATATAAAAATGGAAAGAATTAACACATAAAGTGATTCTAACTAGATAGATATGTAGGTTTAAACACTTGTGTTCTGAATTGTGAAATGTAATCTGATATCACTTAGTTGGAAAGATGTTTATCCAAGACAGACTATAGAGGATGAGAAACAGACGATTGAAGAATAAAGTCCTTGGTTTAAGATGGATACAATCAATGTCATGTGAGGTGTGATAATTGTTTTATTTTGCTGTTACATACAATTAATAAATGCAAAAATCATGTTTTCTTGTTCACGTTTCTTATAATTACTCCAAAGTAAGTTCTGCAGTAAATATATTTCCTTGAATGCTCTATTTATTTTCAATTTTAAAGGCCTGATCTAATGCAATTTTTTTTAATCACAAATATTATGACATTGAACTGCAATGCTTTACTAGTTTTCAACATTATTATAAGTATACAGTTCATCAGTCCATTATATAAACCCTTATTTGATGCAGGACTAAAAATATCAAATAGATTTTGTTGTTTCTTCAAAAACAGACTCATTCATTGCTTAATTAAATAACTTTTTCTCAATAGCTGGGTTAAAAATTATAATACAACTAACTTCTAATACAATGCTGAGACCAAACAAAACATCAAATATGCTGTCAAAAGTAGCTGATTAACCAGTTTATTGACCAATTACTGATGAACTAGAAATACAAGTTTGAAGCTACAACATAACGTCCTAACATCTTATATTGCTACAAAATGTTCAACATCTAGTGTAGAAAAAATCTAGTGTTAATATTTTTAGCATCTGTATTGTCAAAAGATGGTATTAAAATGACTATTATAATAACATGCCATGTTAAATACAATTTTTTATGATAGCATTAAGACATCTGCTATCATGAAATTAAATGCAATGGTATCTGAAGGTAAGACAGCCAGTTTTGAGGTATCTACTATCATGGTATTTGGTAATTTACCAAATGTATTGTTCAAATATCATACTCCAATCTAATAGTCTTTGAAGTAAATAGTTTGTAAATTTTTTGAAATTTATACATCTTAAACGACTAGAAAACTATGATGGATTTTGAGTGAAATAAATATTTCCTTTAGGTTTCAGTTTCTTTTCTAACAACTTCTGACGCTGTTCTTCAGCATCTTTTCTAATGTTTGCTTCTCTTTCTACTGCAAAGTCTACTTCTTTCAGTAGTTGAACAACTTTTCTCTGAAAGGTTCAAACATTTCAACTACTTTAAATATTTATGCAAGCAATAAAAATCAATGTTCTTAAACATAATAACAAATGAAACACTATATTTCATTATGAGAAGGTTAGTAGTTCTACAAGCAATAACAGGTAATTAGAAATAACAAAATATCAATACCACTGAACAGTTACTTCAAAATGTCTGAGAAAAGTGGTGTAAAAGTCTTCAATAAATTTAATCATCTATACAGATATATTATTAAAGTTTCTAGAGAAAACAGTAGTGATTCTGTTTCCACTGCATTATTTTATTTTCCAGAAACACATAAGTACTACTGTTGAATCTAAATTTGCAGGTGCTTTTACTTAGCTTTGATACCAGTTGCAATCCATAGTTAGTGTCAAGTATTTAGCCACAATTAGCTGAACTGTATTGGGACTACAGGTGTATTAAGTGGCTGAACTTGTATTTTTAGACTTCATTCACATTATCTGTGGTTGGCATTTTGGTTCAATTCCAGTAAATGTTAAATTGACCATATTTGGTGACTATTCTCTCACTCAAACTATACTATTTCACGGCAAAGTAATACATGAAAACATAATGTAACATTTTGATATACACATATTTCTTCACTACAGATAAGAAATTTATAAACAAAAAAAAACAAAATTTTAAAGTTGATTAACTGTTGCCAAATATCCTTTAAGTTTTAATAATAGCATTTAAAGCTATGAACACTTCCTATAAATTTAATGTTTACTTTGTCTCCAAAGTACATGTGGTAAAACTCAGTTTTCAGTTTTTGCAGGTTGATAAGTTTCATCAAAATAAAGAAAGCCCATCATTCAGAATTACCACAACCACAATAATAAATTAGTGAAAGATCATTTTGCTGGAAAACTAGTAGATAATAACTTAAAAAAAAAAAAAAAGATGTCACATGGTAACTACAATATTAGTTGATGTCTTTTTATATTATAGTAGTTATGGATAACCAAATATTAATGTTAAAAACTTTACATTTATTAATCAAGAACATAAATGGATTAGTCCTTCTAATGAATCACCTGTAAACCTCCCAAAGCATAAGAAACCAAACATAACCAAATGTAGATATTTCTGTTTATAAACTCATTTAAATGCACTCTCCATGGTTCCAAACTAAACAACTCCACAAACAAACTGATTACAAAAAGATAAATTATGTCTGAAAATAATGTTTTACTTGTCCAAGACATTAAATTTAGTCATAACCACATAATTCAATATCTTTTAATTTCATAATTCGTATTCAAAAAATTGTTAAAGGGATTAAAACATCATTAAAACTAAAAATAATAACACCAAATGTACATACAGCATATCCCTCTTGTTCAACCAAACGTCTTTTCTGACCTTTACCCAGTCGTCCCATCCTTCCATCTGTGAGAAGAATTATACAGAAAAACCTTCACAAAAGTCATATGATTCAATTGTACATTTTTAAGCTCATGTACACCCAATCTGAAATGATGATCTAGTCAAAACTATAATATAAATGGAAATTCAGCAGTACTAAATGGGAAAAATAAAATCAATGTAAAACAGCATTATAACAATGTTAACAAATTAAGCCAGCAATTACATTTCACAGAAAATTAGAGTTGTTTGAAGAAATGGTAACCAGAAGCACATCATTGATTATTTTACATACATGTACTGGAAACAATTATACTTGCAATTGTACAAGTTTTCCTTCCCTATCATCCCAGACAAACAGAAAAGCCCAAAACTTCTGTGAAATCATATTAACCTGATGAAGACCTATGGTAGTATTACATCAAAGTTCTGAGACGTGCAAAATACATACCACAAGAAAACTTGAGAACTGTCATGGGATGCATTACATACATAGACAAGAAAAATTATGCACATGTGGAGATATATGCAAAGAACATTTGTACAGTCACAGATTCTACAGTACAGCACACATAAATACAAATATATATGTGTTGTACACCATAAATGGACAAAGCTGAGAAAGTGTTAAATAACATAAGTAAATTCATTAAGCTATGAAATACAATACAGTAGTAATATTACTTACGTTGCACACAATCATGGGCTGATCCAGAGATCAGGTAAATTAACATGTACATATAATAACAACAACTGAATGGTTCAATGAGACTTTTTAAAAATAGAACAAAGAATTATTTACAACTAATACACAAGATATATCTGTATGAATTTTTTGTGATTTTTGTGCAAGTCAAATTTGCTTATAAAAATTATTTTTATGCCATAGGAAGAGCAGTTGCCTGTTCCGAATCTGAAAGTGCATACAAAATACATTAACGTACAATAAAGTAACACTTTGTGCACACAATAATCATGGAGTATATAAAACTTCATTAAGGAATAACTACAATACAGTAGTAATACTGACTTGTGTTGAACACAATAACTATAGAATACAAATATTTTATTATATATAATATTACTTACAATGCTGCATTTTGAAATCTTTGGAATGTATGAAATGTTAATCAGAAGTGTTTTTTTCGAGAAGGTATAGAAATTTGACTTAAATGAAATTAACAAATTCTGTTTTAAATTGTGACCATTCCAAATATTACGTACTTTACAAAATAGTAATTTAACACTATACAAACACGATTCTGTCCTCTTAATAACCTTTATACCAGTTTTTTTAACAGCTTAAGTCTTGCTTGTTATTATTTCTTTTTTACTGTATAAAGAAAAACCTTTCCATGTATTTACATATATGCTTTCAAAAAGTCTCAAGATATTACAATAAGACATTTAATGAAAATAAAAGTATAATGGAAGTCTTTCCACAATATGCCAATAATATATTGATATAGGTATGTATTATAGGTTTAAATGATAGGTGGTGCAAGAGATAACTTTTATTTTTAATGCATGTTAATGAAGCCCATTACACATTCCAAGTTACATATTTACTTATATTCTTAAATTTACAATATTTCCAAAGGATTTAATCAAACAAGAATATTTTAATATAAGTAGCCTTACCAGCATATGACCAATCAGGATTATCAGTCAGTGGTCCAAATTCATTACCATTTGGTGCCTCTTCATTTCTACAAAAAATGTATACGTAATGTTCAGTTTTAAAACACTTTCAACATAAAACTATCACAGAAGTTTCTGATGTGAAATACAATAATGGTATTACTGAATATAATCAGAATAAAAAACACACCAAATGAATTCTAATGCAGCATTTATACATGTGATACAAAGAATATTTTTTTGTAATTCAAACTATTCCAATCAAGTTATGGAATATGTCTTGCACCTTAAAAAAACAACTTAAAAAATTAAGTTTGAGTTGTTACTCAAACAAAACTGGCATTTGTTCAAATGTTGCCTCAACATTTAAATAAACCAGACAAATAACACATTTATAAGCATGAACATATTAATGTCATACTCTGTTTACTTTTTTTACTTTTTAAGTAAAATTATTATAGTGTTTGAAATCACTTAGACCATTATTACCATTCAGACTCATGAAGGTTAGGGTACATTGTAGTTTAGTATATGTACTTTAGGACTTACTAAATCTAAGCTGGTTCAAATTCATACAATATTATCTTAATGACCAAAAAATATTGTTAACAATAAAAGCATTCAATTGATGGTTTCATTAGTTCTAAGCATTTTAAGTTTCACTTTTCTTGTATACTGATTTATAAAACTGTGTACTCTTTGACAGTTTCTTACATAAAATTAACTTCATTAATTTACAAATTACCTTCCAGATTTTTTGTCAAAAATTATCTTCCATATTACAATCTCATCTTTCAAGTTTATTTGTTATAGTTTATATTTTAGGTACATTTAGAAAAATTTATATCTCTAACGAATAAGCTGCTAATACCCATATTACAGATGCATCCATATATCACTCACATATTATCTGTTTCTTAAGAATGTGAATCTCTGATTAATTAAAATTATAAATGCCTATCTTCAATCTCAATAAATTTATGTCAAAATATTTACGCTTGCATTCACCTATCCCTTTCTTGTAAATTATTCACTCACAAATTTCAGAAGGTAAACAAAATGCTACAAAAATAATTATATTATGTTCAACTGTAACTTTTAAAAATTGGGTTTAGGCTTAAATTTGTTAAATTAATTCTACAGATACTGGAGTAGGTCTCTTATCCCAAGCAATCAGAAATATATATTGTGAAGATATAGGTAATCATCTCCCAAATCCCTGTAAACTAATAAAGATGTTGTCTCAAAAGTGACAAAGAACAAAAGTTGGCATTAGTTTATTCCTATAACAATGTATGTCCTTTTATGCTGTAAATTAAAGTGTCATATTTAAATAGAAAAGAGAATAATGTTAAATCACATTAAGATCAAATATTAGTAACATTCCCCAATTTTAATGGGGTTCCTAGGGTATAAATACAGTACAGAGTATTTTATTGTCAAGTGATTACTTTGTAGTCTCCAAGCATCTTCACAAAATACACAGCATTACTCTCTTCAACAATATTATTCAATTTTACTGAAATCTCCCACATCAGTAATATCTTAGGTCAAAACAACCATGAAATTAAATTTAAAATATAGTACTTTTATAGGACATTTCCATGTCAATTACATTGGAATTGAATACATACATATACATAGCTTCTCAAATATTGATACTATGATTTCCTACATTTTTGCAATATGTCTGTTTATTTCCATCTAATGAAGAAGACAAAAGGATGGAGCACAAAATAACAACTGGCAAGACAGGAGGAAAGATAACCACAGCAGGCAAAAATGAAAGATGTTTGATGGATTCACATAATGGTTTAGGAACTGTGAACAACAAAGAATTGGTGAACACCAGGGGCAGAACTGAATGTAAAGTTCTAATTGTCAATGTTTGGATGCAAACAAGACACTGAAAAAGAAGATTTCTACATATACTTGTAGCATATTGCCCCTCATTTTCATTTTTTGTATACCAAGAGCTAACTGCAAATTACTGGAATATTTATCAACAGTACTTTTTTTTTTCCAATAATTAGTCTACAAAATATATTTTTGTACACAGCCTTACCATCTCAAACTGTTGAATATAATGTAACTCCAAAAAATGGTTCAGGTTTAAATACTGTGTAATTAGAGATCAAATATTTATCTATTTCTGTGATAATAAATATCTAATTTAATAAAAACAGTGCATAGTAATTCGTTTTTGTAAATATTAAACATATTCACAGTAATAGAAAAATTAGTAAACTAACCTCTCCCTCCACTTTCTACCAGCAGTAAGATGAACACTTTTATGAATACTTCTTTTTGTGAAACAAAAACAGGTCCCTTCAAAAGGAAATAAAACTGAATTATAAATATATTACTGAAATCATTAATCCATATATACAGTCTACAAATACTTCCACCTGATTATTATTCATGTGTTCTTGTTTTCAAATATGCAAGTTTTATCTATTTAATAGCTCTCTAAACAAGGCAAATAAAAGCATAGCTGAATGAACACTAAACAATATCATATTAAAATACAAGAATAGTTATATCTTCATATAATATTCATATTCTGAGTTTTTCATTTCAATTATATATCTGATTGTGCATTTCTTTATACTTCAATGTGGCAAACTTATGCATCTTTTATAAATTATACTGATCATAAAATACATTTTTGTTTGTAGAGTCTAATTATCATGCTGTGAAGTATCTAGTTCATAATATATTTAAACACCTGAAATTAATCATTTGAGACTGTTACATGTTCTAAGTGAAAGTGGTCCAATTTTTAAATTTTGCATAGTTACAAAAGAGCTATCTGTGCTAGCTGTTCCTAATTTAGCAGTGTTAGACTAGACAGAAATGAGTTAGTCATGACCACCCACTGCCAACTCTTGGGTTACTCTTTTACCAATGAATAATGAGATTGGTTGTCACATTATAATGCCCCATGTCTGAAAGGGTGAGAATGTTTGGTGTAATTGGGATCTGAACCCACAAATATTAGATTATGAGTCAAATGCTTTAACCACCTGGCCATGCCGGGGCAAGTGTATAAATACCATTTAATTCATACATTTCACTTAACAAGGCACATTTTGTAACTTTTAAAAATAAAGATATCAAATTTACATTTTACAATGGTTGCAAGACTTTAATTTTGCAGTTTAAATACTGATGACATATAACGAATAAAGAAGACTATTTTACTTTACAGATTTGTAAAGAAAAAATAATAATAACAGTTTGTTCCATAAAAATAAGATTTGAAGTTCAATTGAATATGTTTTTAAGGATAAAAACCATCATAACTTCTGTTTAACATGTTAGATAAGAAATCAATTTTCTCTCTTCCCCCTCCACTAACACTTAAAATAATTATAGAACGTTGTATCCAAGGCGGCTGGTATGGGTAATAAAGCAGGTAACGTTTCGACTTTCTTAAGTCATCTTCAGGTTCTCTGCTATATCAGTAAGTGTTAATACCAATACCAGCCGTCGTAAGATGCATTTTTACTTGAGGTGGGTTTCTCGTCATCACGAATTATAGAACGTTGGTTCATAACTATAGTTTCACGCTTCGGTTATCATTTCCAGTGCAGTCGATATTCAAAGTATGAGACATCAGCCATGATCTTGTTTCTACGTTCTAACCACCATTTAGTTTTATCACTTAGTTACTATATTTCATTCCAGTAGTAGTACAATCCTATCACAGTAACTTAGGCCTAAATTATTAACAGCCGGAATGCTTAGTGATCCAATATTTGACAAAAATTAGGTATATTCTTGTTTTTCTAATATTCTACTTAAGAAATATTTTGTAAATTAACACCTAACTGTTAAAATGTATGTGCATCACAGTCTTAAGCATGGAAGTTGCCATATTGATTGTGAAATAATTTACTTTCTGTACCAATAGGTGGCACACTCGCAATATGTATTTGTGCAGGATTAGTTTTATAGTACGTAAGAGAAATTAGTTTGTTCGTCATTAAAAGTATGTTTTAATGAGAATGTTTTCTAAATGTTTCATAAATACTAAAACATATGTTTAGTTTTGTTAAATATTCAGACTAAAACATATGTATAAAATAAATGTATTATTTGGCATTCATCACTAACATCTGATACGTGTAAATTAAAAGCGATATAAAGATAATTTGTATCGGAGAAACAAGCATAAAAATGGGGACCAGACTCAAAGAACACAAGAAAACACCTTCGCACATTTTTGAACATTACAAATCAAATAAGCACAACATTACCATAGAAAACATCGACATAGTAAGTAGGGAAACGAATACAAACAAACGCAAAATCAAAGAAGCCCTACTTATACGAGGGCTGTTCAAAAAATACGCGGACTGTTTGAATTGCGCGGCTCCAGGGTAATCCGCTTGGTGTCGCTAGGTTCGCACAGATCAGCTGATTACGACGCCATTTCCCGATTGCAGATATCTTTATTTGTGTATTAGCTACGCGGTTTTAAGTGAAGTGCGATTATTTCGTTTGGCGTATTTCAGAATGAATGACCTGAAGAAGCAACGACTCACTGTGAAATTTTGTGTTAAACTTGGAAACTCTGCGACTGAAACTTTTGCTATGCTTAACACGGCTTACGGTGATGTTTCTATGAAGCGTACGGCATGTTGTAAGTGGCATGAACGTTTTAAGGATGGTCGACAGTCCATTGAAGATGATGAGCGTCCTGGACGTCCTTCCACGTCAACTGACGACCCACACGTCGACAAAATCAACACCCTGGTGCGGGCAAATCGACGTCTGACTGTCAGGGAGCTTGCTGAAGAGTGTGGGATATCAGTTGGATCTTGTTACGAGATTTTGACCGAAACATTGAAGATGCACCGCGTTGCTGCGAAATTTGTGCCTCAGAACTAGTGAGTTTTTGGCCAAACACTCGATCACTATTCTTCCCACCCCCCCTACTCACCTGACCTTGCTCCTTGAGATATTTTCTTGTTCCCCAAACTCAAAAGACCCTTGATAGGAAGAAGATTTGAGACGATTCCCGAGATTAAGGCAAATGCGACGAAGGAGCTGGAGGACATTACAAAAGAAGCGTACCAGGACTGTTTCAACAAGTGGAAACACCGTTGGGATAAGTGTGTGCGTTGGGGAGGAGAGTACCTTGAAGGGGTCCCAGACCTGTAACTTCTAAATAAAGTACATTTTGTTTTATGACGTCAGTACGCGTATTTTTTGAACAGCCCTCGTATAAGACTCAAACAAAAATTGCAGCAATACAAAGGAACACCTTTACACCTATATTAATTAATGCCTAACATCTAACTACACGTCCCCTACAATCTTGTATCGGTTTACACTCTCGTCCCTAAGACATGTGTCCAGTAACAGTCAGTTGCAAACTCTCTTTGTTAACTTGTAAATGACCTAAGAAGGTCGAAACTCTGTTCTGTAGTTTATTTTAATTAAAGTTTTAACACCCATACTAGCCGTCTTTTGAATACATTTTTACTTCACGTGAGTTTTTTGTCGTCATGAAATTTAGTTTTGCCATTTGCTAAAACATCAAGATTTTTTTAAATCTAAAAAACAATGGTTCTTGGTTAGCATCATGTTCCAACAGAATTGTATACCACACTTCGAGACCATTGGTTTAATATAAGAATTTCAATCAAATCTCATTAGCTTTAGGATACAAAGGGATTCTTATCTTTAAACGTCAGTGGTTCCATCCAAAATTCATCCTATGGTTACGATAACGACTACTATTCGATTAATGTAGGCGATAGGAGCTGTCACATAGTTTTCTCTCTTTAGTTTATCGATTCAAAATTATAAATGGTTAATGCAGGTAACTCTTATACAACTTTGTGCAGATATCCGAAAAAAAAAAAAAACAGCAGCCACACCGTGAACCAAGTAACATTAAACAAGTTCTTCAAATATAACTGAATGGGTTTTTTTTTTTACCTAATTCATCTTTGAGAAATATGCACTTCTTTTCACTTTCAGATAACAACAAAATTGTTTCAATATTTTTAAAATATTTAATATGTCGATCTGTGCTTGATATATTAGAGATATTGGACTTTGGATCATGTCCGCAGGGCATGGGAAATCATTTCACCCCCAACTTCCCAGAAAATTATACATGGGAGGTGAAAGGAAAGGTAAGAAAAACGAGAGAAAAATGAAAAAAATTTATATTGAAGGAACAGGGAAAAAATATGTGGATCGGATAGAGAGACAGAAAAATCACCGTAAGAATATCAAAATTAAGATTTGACTTTTGTTTTCTTCTTCACTCATTTTCTTACCATCAGAATGCGAGCGCATACATGTCAGTAAACAATTGAACAGTGGATTGTTTGTTTTTGAATTTCGCGCTATCTGCGCTAGCTCTCCCTAATTTAGCAGTGTAGGACTAAAAGGAAGGCAGCTAGTCATCACCACCCACTGCTAACTCTTGGGCTATTCTTTTACCAACGACTAATGGGATTAACTATAACATTATAACGCCTCCACAGCTGAAAGGCCAAATATATTTTGTATGACAGGGATTCGAACCCTTGCCCCTTGTATTACAAGTCGAGTGCCTTAACCATCTGGCTGTACTGGGTTCACACATAATAAAATTTTATCTTTATATAATTAATATTTATCTTGTGATAAAGTTTTAAGAATAAAAAGACAATTTCTTTTTAATTTGTGTATTTTAATTAGATAATAGAAATATTTTTTTCTTAATTGTATTATTAAATGTTTATTTTGATCTAAAATGTATATATATATTTGTGAATGATTTAATAACATTTGAAACATAAATTTTGGCCATTTTTTTGCGTATTTCAGCCTGACCAGGGTATGGTGGCTTATTTGAATATATACAAAATAATTGTTTTTTTATTTTTTAATTGTTTTATAATTTTGCGCAAAGCTACACGAGGGCTATCTGCGCTAGCCTTTTTTTTGCGTGAATATCTGACACAGACAAATAAACAAACAAATCGTCCTAAAAGACAAAAATAAACCATTAACATCAAAATTATAGCATTTCATATCCATATAATTAACAAACAAAAAGTAAGTATAATACTATTAATAAATATAGCATGATTCTTACAACAACAAAAAAGAAGCAAATATTCTTTTAATCTTTACTATGAAATAAATGTGAAAAATCTCGAACTATGTAAGCTTTCGTTCCCACAATCATTCAGTCGAAGATTTAATGATTTTTGACAAGAACACTTAAATCCTTTTCTCCCTCACTAAGTGTAGAATTATACTTTTCTCAGTTGAGTCTTGCATGGCTTAGTGGTTAGGACATTTGACTTACAATTTGCAGGTTATGCGTTTGAATCCTCATCACACAAAAGGTGCTCGTCAGTTTAACTATAGGTGTGTTATACAGTGATAGCTCAATCCCACCCACTACATGTTGATAAAAGAGTAGTTCAATAGTTGGCCGTGGAGGTGTTGCCTTCACTCGAATCTATCACTGCTCAATTAGGAACTGCTAATACATATAACCTTTCGTGTAGCTTTGCATAAACCTACAAACAAGCAAGACCAATTCTTCAATATGAGATATAATTAGTACTTTTGACCTAAGACTTAGAAACAAAATCTATAATTTTAACTTCAAATTGTTTGTTTCTGAATTTCGCGCAAAGCTACACGAGGGCTATCTGCGCTAACCGTCCCTAATTTAGCAGTGTAAGACTAGAGGGAAGGCAGCTAGTTATCACCACCCACCGTCAACTCTTGGGCTACTCTTTTACCAAAGAATAGTGGGATTCACCGTCACCGTGTATAAGTTATAACATAACGATCAATCCCACTGTACATTGATAAAAGAGCATCTCAAGAGTTGACTGTTGGTGGTATTGACTAGCTTCCTTCCTTCTACCTTCCGGTATATCACTTAAAAAGTAGTGATGGGTAGAACAGATAGGTATTGAGTAACTTTATGCAAATTAAAGAAACAAACAAATATTTCACGTAAAAACTACATTAATTTCATTCAAAACTGAATCATACTCAGTTAATCCTCTGATCAATGCATTTTCAAGAATTAACTTTACATTATTAGTTGCATATTTAAAGAACAATAAGTTCCGATTAAACTTTATACTTCATACTTATTATTTAGAATTTATTTTAGATCTTAGTATATTGTATTATTTATATATATATTTTTAACCAATGTTCTATTTATAACACATTCTATGATTTGATACTGGGTTAGAGACTATAAGTGCCAAGTCAGGTCAAAGGCACTCCCTTCGTACTTGTGACTCAGTGTGTTTGTGTTACATATTAACAATTTATTTTAATGGGTTGGCACTGAGGCTTAAAGAATCATAGAAAATGTCTACAAGAAGTGCATTAACAAAAGATCTTCATGGTAAGTATGAACAATGCGTTATGAAAGCTATGTTTAGAATTAGTAGGCCTAACAGACAGCTTTCTAAACAGTTATTTGATTTTTATATATATATATATATATATACACACCATACTGTACAGCGTACAGTCTGTAGGTCATACCTTCTATTATTTTAGTTTCTACTGTACACAGTACAGTTAATCTAAAGTACCTTGGCTATAGTATAGCCTCGTAATATTTCTACTACTAGCCCAAGCGTTAACAGTTGCTAAAACTCAAGTTGTTTAACATCAAGGCTTGGTCCGAGTCTGACAGCAATGTTTAAACGTTTGGGTCTTGATTGACTTTTGTAACTAAATAAAATGATAGAGGCTAAATTCAGATCTAAGATTCAAACCTTAATGGTATTAATTGTTATTCAGAAATTTAACCGATTAAATGATGAATGTTGAAAGAAGTTTGAGTGTACTTGTTGCCATAATTACTAAGTATTATTATTACTATATATTACTACGTTACTAACAACTATCTGTTCCGTTTAAACTTCAAGCTTGTTCTATGGCACTGTTAGGCCTAAGTTCTCGGTACCTAATCCTAAATCAAGGACTAAATTCTTGGCGGAAATTTTCTAATCACCAGTGTTGCTAACAACATTAAAATCTTTGTTATATTTAAGCTATATATATATGTGTGTGTGTGTGTGTTAATATTTATTATATTCTTAAATGGAGAATATCTTTTCACAGTTTCTTATTTTACCAAGAATATCACATTGACTGACTTAAAAGTATTCATCACAAAAACACTCCTTGTTTCACTGATTCATTTAGATATCTCATTTGTAATAAATTTAACATTATTATTCTTATATATCCAATATGGTAATATTTGGAAGAGCATGCCCTATATTCTTAGAAAGAAATATGGCAATAGGTTAAATGTTTTCTTAGGTTGTCAGGTAGGTAGGTACTTAAAAAAAAGATAAGACCTTGTTTTCCCATTGTTTAACTAATGGATATTAATTGGTACAGTTATGGACCATCATCATCTCCCTCTCTACTACGTAGTATATGAATTGCTTTCAGGTGAAAAACTGTTTGGAAAATTGTTTTGCATTAAAAAACTTAAATGTTATTTTCCAAAAAGATAAGTTAGATCTTTAAATATCTTAAAATGGGGGTTGAACTCTTAAAGAATACTGTTAACAAGAGTTTTATTAAAGATAGAGATGATTGTATATTTAAGTGTTTTATTCTTTTTCTTTCTTTTTTTTTTATAAGGGAGAATGCTAGCATTATGGAATATTCCTAACAGTGAATGCCTTAGGAGAAACTAGCTGATACATCTGTTAAAACAGATGACTTAAGGAGCTCCTAGGAAGAGGGGTGACATATAGGGGTTAAATTTCAAAGGTGACATTGTATATCAATTTTGGAGGGCACTAAGAGAAGATGCAAGGTTTAGTGATAATCTTTGCAAAATAAGAGGGAACCAACATCAGCTCACCAAATGGAAACCTTGGATAATTAACTTTTTTAACATGATGGCTACCAAGATTATTTTGCTGATACTTTCCAGGGTCCCATTAGTCATTTTACAGTTACTTTGTTTTAGGAAGAGTATATACATAGCCATTGTGTCCCAGCCAGTAACTGATCCTTTAAAAAAAAAATAGAGCATCACTTACCGATGAGTCTTACTGGACGACTGTTGCAGCCCACTGGTGGGTTGTATGGTAGCCAACATGTTTAGGATGTTGTATGTTATCTTGATGATGGAAAAATTATGAATGTGAAGTATTTACATTTTCAAAAACATTTGGTAAGGTGTCACACAAAAGATTAGCTAAAAAAATCACATTGGTGGGGTTGAGATAAGGCTAGTTGATATATGTGCGTAGTGGTTGGAACTTGGGTTGAAGAGTGCAAAATGATGTCATTAACTGTTTCTGGATATTCATGAAATGTGGCAAGCTTTTAGTAAAATGTACAAGTCTGCTGTAAAAAAAAAAAGCTGTTAAGATATTTCTTAAGATATGTCTTTGAATTGATGACATCAGTCTGACTCAGACTTGGAAAAGTCTTAAGTGCAAGATGATGTTCGTGGAAAGAATAATGTATTTTTGTCTGTTGTACAGTTTGAACATTTTATTTGTATAATCTCTAAAGCCTCTTAAATACAAATCTAGAGTTTTTTTTCAGTTTGCCTGTCTAATGTAACTAGTATGTAGTCTCCTATACTGTGAAAAATTGTTAAATTAACAATATAGGATCAAATAAGTAGTTGATAACTGTGGCATCAAATGTATAATACCATGTTGAATGGTACTTTGTAAAAAGTTATCTAATGTGCACTTGAATCCCCACCTGTGCACATACTGTAGTGTCACATGTTTACATTTTTTCAAACATTTTATCTGCTAGTACAAAGTACTCCAAATGAGGCTGCACCAGAGGTTTATACAAAGTCACAATAATATTTTTGTTCTCAAGTTCTAAATTCTGTAAATTGAACCCAAAACTGAAAGAGGGTTGCAGTTTTTACGATAGTCAATTACTTAACCAAAGATTTAGTGTTTTATTTTTAACACACTTCTTTCATTACACCACTGCTTCAGGCACACAGTAACAAACTTTTATCTAAGTTGCCAAATGTAAAGTGCATAATTCGACACTTGAATAATGAGCATTGTTTTGCACACTGTAGCCTAGTCATTAAAACTGTTTAGGTGCTTTTAGATAAAAGAAACATTCTCAGTTGAGTCAACCCTTCAAAGCATTTAGTAGCATTAGCTGTATGTAAATTTCATTGTACAAGTATTAATTTTAGAAACATAGTTGATATTGAGGTTTAGCCAGCTTAGAAAATTTAGGTTATTTCTAAATCTGTTTATTAACATTAAGAAAATAAAATAACCTTCACAACTTTAGAAATATTAGCACAATAAAAATATTTTGAACATTACAAAAAATGATATCAATTAAACTAAAAAAAGAAAAATGGAATGTCATTAGTTAGAGAACACATAAAAAGCAGTTATTCTTTCCAAAGACCCACATACTTTACTGTTGCATGAGTATTTAGTATAAATATTCATGTTTTCAACACTGTAAGCCTAACAATAATAAACTAATGAATTATAATAAAAATTCTAAACAAAATGCAAGCTGCTTATATTTAGTTAAGTGTAAAATTAAGCAAACCATCATTTTTTTCAAACTTTTAGATATTCTGATGAATGTCAAAGAAAATGCTTTTTAAGGGGAATATTCATGCTATTTCTTTATATAGTGATTTAAGTTGGTCAATACATAATAACCAAAATAAGGCTATTTTTATTTTTAAAAAAATATCCTCACAGAGAGAACTTTTAATACTAGCAATTTGAGTTATGCATGATTTTATTATTTCTCATCACATTAGTTATTTGCAGTTTTAATACCACAGTATTCACTGTTTTTCAAAAGCAGACTTTTAATAAGAACTTGAATATATGAAGTCTACCAAAAGTAAACATTTTTTAATTTATATTAATAAAGCTAAAAAATTATTTTTTCATGTTATTCTTGATGAAATAATAGTTCTTATTTACCACTTTTTGTCCTTCAGTGATTTTATAAAAGAATATTGTTCATTTCTTGTACATTTTAATAGGCTACAGGTAGGTTTAAAAGTATATATGATTTATTTAGTAAATTGAATACTCTTTTATAACCAGCCATCAATTGCACACCAGGGATAAGGAAACAATTTAAACATCTTTTCATTGAAGGTGACCTAAAACACAGTAATTTATGACATCTAATGTAGGAACATCACTTGAAACTGTAAACAAGATAATTCGCCTGCACGAAAGTGTACAGAAAAAGCAATGAGCTGTGGTCAAGCTTCTCCCAAAACCTAGTCAGTTGTTAAAAAATATGTGAACAGTATATGGCATATGACAGAAAGAAGTATATAATCACTTTGGAAAGAGGATAAGTGTTTGAAACTTGGCTGAGTAATTTAGTATTAATATAACATTTTAAAAATGTACAAAGCATGCCATAAAAGTTTTGTTCAAGAGATTTTGGTTGTTTCATGGCATAGTTATAACAGTGAAACATTGAGTGTTGAAGAAAATGTAAAGATAAATTGTGTATTCTATCATTCTGGTGTACTGACAACACTATACTGTGAGGAAATATTTTTATATAGGTTGTACATGATTTTGATGACAACACTATACTGTGCATAAATATAGGTAATATCCACAAATATGAAAAAAATTTATATATTAAATCTAGCAACCTTGAATGTATCTTAAACATTTTCTTCCCAAATTTAGAGTAATATCCTACAATTGGTGGCACCACTGACAGTATTCTATATAATTGCTTAGTTATGGACAATTACTATATACAACAATTTGAAAAAACATACAGCCATGTGTCTAAATTAACATGTCATTGGTTTGACCAAGATGCAAGATGGAATTCGTGTAATACCATTTGGAGACATCTCCCATGGAGTTAAAGAGCCTTTGGTTTGCTCAATCAGGTCACAGAAAGTTGTCATCCACATACAGTTGAGATATTTGAAGTCTATTTGCTGAGGAAATTGTTGTATATAGTAATTGTCCATAACTAAGCAATTATATAGAATACTGTCAGTGGTGTCACCAATTGTAGGATATTACTCTAAATTTGGGAAGAAAAATGTTTAAGATACATTCAAGGTTGCTAGATTTAATTAAAGTGATTGGAATTTTCTTGTAAATCTGGAGGTAAATTTTTTCATAACTTTGTTGAAAGTATAGAAGCATACCTATATTTATGCTGTAGTATTCAGCTTGAACTAGCAGTTATAACATGAAAATGTCTACATACAATGTAACATCAAAATCATGCTCCTTTGTTGAGTAAGAAATAAAGGATTGCAATAGTTTCTCTTTGAAGAATAAAAAAAGTGGAAATTCTACAGGTACAATATGATAACCAATTAATCACTAACTTTGAGGCTGCTAATTAGTTTGTAAAAAGGTTTTGCTTTGATTCCATGTTTTGTTGTAGATAATGTACAACTGAATTAGTATTTAGGAGTAATAGAAACTGCAAAGTTTATTCAAAGTTAAGGGTCCACACAGTTTTTTTCTTGGTGAGCAAAGGTAAACTTCAAAAATGGGCTTGGCAAAACACATTAGCAACACTTTCTATGCAAGAGCTTGGTGTTGCAATGCAAATTGTGAAGCACAAAGTGACTGCTCGTCAACAGTTAGCCAAATATATGAACAAACATACCACAGTAATTACATGAATTTGCTCCAACGTGGGATTTTTTGTTTCAAAAACATGCCAAGAATGAGGATCTCCCACCATCAGCTTACATTTTCCATTTCCACATTCATTTGTCAAACTACCTAGGTTTCCTATAGTCCATGACCACTAGAATGTGGCTGGAAGGAATATCCAGAATCTACATGTAAAGGGGAAGACTTATCAGAATCCTCTTAAACATGTATAATCTTAAAAGAGAGACCCAGAACTTTATCTCCAAAGAATGAAATGCAAAACAAATAGGCATGTTTTATTTTTATAGCATGATAGTCTATTATATAGTTTGGGAGTTCATATCTCAAGGGGCCTAAAAAATTGAAGCTGAAATGGAATGTAATGATTTATATTTCTGTATGAAATGCACTTGAAACATGCTCTAGCCAAACCAGTTAAGATGCACTGATGTTTATTGTTATCTGGAGAGGAGATTCTAATATATTTGGGCCATGTGTGAAAAGTAGTTTGCCACAACCAGTGACAAGTCCTCATATGGGTAAGGTATCCACATTCTAATGAGATACTCCTTTGTGTTATTAAAAACATGTTTCTACACATAGAGCTGATACAAGTCATGTTGCTATCTTAAAAATGGAGATATGACACTTTATCTCAAATTAATCCTGAAAAATAAACATTTCTTACCAAGGTTAAGAGGTGGGTGCAACAAACTCATTCTGAGATGCTTGCTTACAGACTGTCAATCTTAGTTGTAAGGTTGTTACAGATTTCCTATCTACAAATATTTTAATTTATGTTAATGAAGCTATAAAATTATATCTCTGGTGTATAATCATTAACTGAAAGTATGTAATTGCACTTATAATACTTAGTTTTTCTAAGTTGTTTTATGTAGTTCATTTAAACATCTTGCCTGTACATCATTTAATTGGAATTGTTTTTTGTCATTTATTTGGGAATTGTTTTCCTGATCTCTTATTTTGTGTATACAGCTTTTTGTATATAAATGTTTCTGTCAGCTTTAGAGAATGATAATTTTAAATGTTTTAAGGCATATTAAAGGCTCTTTAAGATTTTCTTAATGTACTTGTATGTAGGTTAAGTATACAGCCGTGAGAGTTTGTGTTGTAATTCTCACATGTAAATTGTAGTATAGATAAAATATATTTACCTGTATATACAAAGGCTTCTATCTGCCATATACAAATTATCCTTAGTGACAGATTAAGTATAAACAGTACATGCAGATTAGTAAACATGCACAAGGAGAGTAAGAGTAATCAATGTATAAATTTTCTTTTGAATAAACAAGTGTGTATGTATATAGTGAGAAACTGATGATGTAAAATACACTTAGGATTTTTTTTCATATAATTATACATGTTCAAAGGAATATCTTGAAGTTCTGAACTATTTAAAGTTATTTATAACTTCTCAAATGGATAATGTTTATAAATATTCAAAATATTCTTAGAACTGATTAAAAACTGGGAGATCCTGCATCTTCATGAACTGTGTAATGCTAATAAATTATCAAACAAAAATATGGATAATAAGGACAAAGGTTGTTAAAGTTTTGAAATAAACCTGATGAAATTAAAAATAAAAATTGTGTATGAAACACTGAGCATGATACAGTTGAGCTAGGAATTACTAGAATTTGCTAATCAACAGTCATCAGACTCATTATTTGATTCATTCAATGAGTCAGTTATTTTAATAAAATGACTGATAAAGTTATTGTCACAGGTAAAAAGAAATAAATAAAAAATTCAAAATTTTAATGCTATAAAACTTATTTCAATGCTTTTGGTGGGCAGAGCACATAACTGTGTAGTTTTGTACTTTACAACAAACATAATGGCCATTTCTCAGCTACTTAGAATAATTGAAAATAGTAATGACTGGAAACACAAATTACAATTAATTAGTTATTTTCATGGCACTAATCAACCAACTTATTCATAATTCTGATAATTGGAATTACTGGAAACACTAGTTGGTCATTTTTGTGACATTCAGTGCTTGACAGTTAGTGGAATTTGGTAATCTATTAATCATTGTGCTCATCAATTGATTACATTAAACTAATCATTTATTTTCATAAGAGAGAGAAAAGAGAACATTATCTCATGAGTTGATAAAAAGAAAGTATCGTGCTACAAATCATTGTGTAGTTTTGTGCTTATCAACAAACTTAATGGCAATATTTCAGTTACACAGATAACTTTAATAATTGAAGACCCTAATTTGGATTAGTTAATTTTCATGGGTTGTGATATTTGTGAATTATGCTAAACAAGTATGAATCAGTTGTAAACAGCAATGAAAAATCATGATAGTGTTTCCTTTACTGGATAGTTAGAATAATCAATAATAATTTCCATTAGTTTATTATTTTTTGTGACATTACTCAGTTTAATCATAATTATAATTAATTGATAATTGGAGTGATAAGAAAACTAGTTATTTCATGCCATTAATTGATTTAATCAGAATTTTGATTAATCAATTGTGGCATTAATCCATTATATAGTTAGTTGCCCAGGATGCAGGTAGCCCAATTGCTTTGTGCCAAAAAATGCCAATCAACAAAACTAATTGATCATCTTTTTATGGATGTACTGTAAAGAAGCAAGTTATAATACAAATTAAATTAGTTAGTTTTAAGAAATATGGTTTGATCAGTTAATTTTCTTAACTGTATGGATATATGCACACGTTTTCCATGTTTAATAGTCACTGAACTTAAGTTGCTTAAGAATTTGATGTGAAGTTAATTTGTATGGAATAAATTATATTAACCATTTTTAGCTATGTTAGTTCTTTGTGTATGTTCAGTTAAGCCTATTCATTAGAAGGTAGTTACAAATTTAAATTGGCTTGGCATGGCCAGATGGTTAAGTCACTCAACTCGTAATCCAAGGATTGCTGGTTCAAATCTCCCTCAACACCAAACATGCTCATCCTTTCAGCCATGGGAGCATAATGTTATGGTCAATCCCACCATTTGTTGGTAAAAGAGTAGTCCAAGAGTTAGCAGCAGGTGGTGATAACTAGCTGCCTTCCCTCTAGTCTTGCACTGCTAAATTAGGGATGGCTAGCACAGATAGCCCTTGTGTAGCTTTGTGTGAAACTTAAACAAACCAAACAAGTTTAAATACATCTAACATGTATTTATTTACAACAAAAAAGTGGAAAATATATTTGTTCTTTATTATTTAATAAAATATTTTATTTCTTTTGTTCCCTCATGTATTGTTGAAAAGTGTTGAAGTCTATCAGTATTTTCACTGTAGGTGCTTCAGCATTTGTGGTATCAAATTATATTCCAGCTGTGAGTGAGTTGAATATTAATTTTAAAGTAAGATTGAAATCAGACTTTATATATAAAATAACTTTGTATGGTGATTTTCAAATGAGAATTTTAATTATGTTTAGATTGTAGGTGTCACTGATATTCCCTGATTATTTTTTTTCTTCTCATATTGGAGATATTTCACCAAATTAAATTTTGGCCACTCACTAAACAGAATTTACTTTGGCTCTTAAAAAAATCATATAATTTGATTCAGTATTTCTGTCATCCTTAGGTTTTGAAATTTCTCAAATTTAATGAAACTGTTTTGAAAAAGCATTAAAAGTAGTTAATAAATTTGCAGATGATTTTTAGGTCTTGGGTGTTACTGGCTGTGAAGAGGATGCTGCTGATTTACAAAAGGATTAAGATCATTTAGTGAGTTGGGCAGATAGGTTTTAATTATGATAAATGGAAGATAATGTATATTGATTATCATAATTTGAATTTGAATAATTTTAACAGTGTCAGGAAGGAAGTGGATCTTGGTATTATAATCATTCAGTCTGTTTGGTGTTGCTAGGAGTAGAGCAAATAGAATTTTAGGTTATATCTACAGAAATACTGAATACAAGTTTAAAGTGGTTATAATTTCATTGTATGGGTTACTGGTTAGGCCACATTTGGAATATAGTGTTCAACCTTGGGCTCCTGAATTTAGCTTTCAGGATAGAACAGCTGAGATGGACCAATAGGTCTCACATTTTTCCAAAACATTGTTAGAATTTAAATTTTATAATTTATTATAAAGTTTAAGTATCGAATCAGCTTGAGCTACATTAATATTTATTAACACATTTCTTTTTACACTTTATCTATTACAGTGATCATTATTTCTGTTTATAAAATACCACAAAAACTTATTCATTAATGACCCTAAACCTCACTGTCAAAATAGTGACATTATTATCTTGATCAGACTGTTTACGAGTATTTTTACTAATAGTCTTAGTGAAGATAATTTATATCATAAATAGAGCTTCTTTTCAATAAATTTAAGTTAATATTTTATGTACATTAGCTGAATATGATAAATATTCAATATATAAAGTTTTAAGTAATTAAAACATTTTCAATTAACATTATACCATAATTTCATTGGAACAAGCTATGGAAACATCAGCTATCTTACTGGTTCATCAATTTTTCTGACTGTAATTCAAGTAAAATAAATAATAGTGAACAACTTTTTAAAAATAATTTGTTATTAACATGAAACACGAGGCTAATTCTGATTTGTAATTATTTAGATAAATTGATAAAAATTACAGATCACCAGTTTAATCTAGTGTACACCAAAACAGCTGTTCAAGTAATTGATGACTAGAGGAAAATTTGTTCTGTTTACAAAATGTTTTTTACACAAATGGATATGTTGTCTGTACTTCCCTACTAGTTTCATTTTTGCTCAGATTAAGTTTCAGAAGCTTTCCACATGTGCACATGCTAACACACACACACATTACTTTTCTAATTATGTAGATAGTTGCATCTTGACTGCTAATGTGCATGTCATATCCCAGCAAGCCTGATAAGCCCTAGTATCAGGCAAAAGACTTCATGGTACTGGATGTGGCAGGTATAGTGCAGTTGACATATTGTTGCATTTTTCTTTTCTTTCTCTTACAAGTTCCTATAATCTGATATTTCCTATTCAATGATGCACTTAATTTTTTTTTTATCTACAACAGAATATGATGACATGTAACTGAGAAAAAGGTGATCAATTATATAGTTCTTAATTTTACTTGCTTAAGCACATGGGGAAAGGCAATACTAGATGTAAATGTTTTTCAATATTTATGAAATTCTTATTAGATATGAACTTAAATGTATATCAGAAGGGAATACTCCAGAAGGTTTGCACGTGTGGTACTTTACTATGATAAAAAAAATATTAGATGGACAGTTTTGAAGTTTTTGTTAATATCTGATTACAAAAATTGACAAAGGTTTATTTGTAACTTTTTACCTCACTTTCCACTATTACCTTATCAAAGCTTTATTCCAATATTTTTACTTAAAATACTTAAGATTATTTATATTAAGCATTTGTAGCTCTTTTTAATGTCAAGTTAATATTTTTGTATATTGTTTGAATATATAAAAATACAGTATTCAATAAATAGTGATGGTTGAATTTTTTTATTAAATAAGTTAGTTTCAAAGAATTCAAGAGAGTAGGTAGTTTTGAATTAGTTGAAGATAGTAGCAATTGAAAAACCAAAACTAATTGGTATTCTAGAAATATTGTAATGTGTATTCTGAAATATGTATTGTTAGTATTAATTGTATTGTAGATCTGATTGATGAAGTTCTGTCTTCAGAAAGCTTTGTTATATTGTTATTCTACACAAAAAATTCATATGAGAATAATTTTAATGTAGAACAATTTATATTGATTTTAATTTCTTCTTACTGAATAATGTGCATTTGTATAAATATTTGCATTCTTTAAACATTAAAAACAAAACAAAGGCACAAAGTTGCATGTAATAAGATAATTTACTTTTCCTATATGTATGTGTCTGTAGACACAAAAATTATGCACAACTCTCCAGACAGGCATGGACAATATATAAATGTATATTATATGACTAATTGTGAAGAAGTTACACATGAAAGTTTTTTGTTAATTTTTGTAGAGAGTATTCGAAATGTGCTGGGAAGAAATGTGAAGGTTTCCTTGAAGTGTATTGTACGTATGGAAACCAAGCCAGAGAAGACAGAAAACAGAGTATTGGTAAGCTTCTGTATAACAAGTTATATAGTCAAAAACTGGTAAATCATAAAACATTGTAATTGGAAAAATATTCTAAATAATTTAGCTTGTAAATTATTTTGAAAATGTAATTTTTCACAGGCAGTACAAATTAAAAAATTAAGTTTGATTACAATTTCATATTATATTAGGCATACTGATTGAAAATTGTCAAGTTGAAAACCCTGTTTCTCCTTAGTCAAAATACAGGGTGTCCCCAAAAAAATGTATACACACTTTAAATGATTATAAATACAATGTTTATTTAAGATATACCTAGGTTTTATAATCCAAGTTTGAGAAGATAAGTGTAGACTCTCTTGAGTTATTGCAGGTGTTCAAACTGATGACAGTTCTGATCCAGGCACTGCTGATAACGCTAACAGATGGAATTGCAAACCTTACAGATCATTTTGTTTGGTATTTGGGTGCATTCTCTTTCAATTGCTGCTCTCAGCTCATTGATTGTTGCAGGTTTTGTGCTATAAACCTTATATTTGATGTATTCCCATAAAAAAAAAAAAAGTCCAGAGGTGTAAGGTGGGATGAACGTGGGGGAAATTCAGTGCTACCTCTTCACCCAATCCATCTGTTCAGCAAATTTTTGTCAAGATAGGCCTTCACATTACAATGCTAGTGGGTAGGTGCTCCATCTTGCTGGATATAAAACTCCTCATCTCCATATCGCTATTGAATGTGTGGCACGACAGATTCTTGCAGCAAGTTCAGATAAACAAGACTAGTGACTTTGTTTTCAAAAGAGAATTGTGCAATTACACCCAACACTGATAATCCACATCACACTGTAACCCCTGGTAAAGTTTATGTGGTGTTCAACCTTATCATGCAGGTTCTGAGGTACCTAGTAGGTACAGTTGTGGCAATTGACTGAGCCATTTAACTTTAATGTAGCCTCAATGCTCCAGACAATCATGTTTGAACACTGTGCATCCTCTGCAGATTTTACCAGGTATCACTCACAAAATTCAACTCTCCAGTGAGGATCATCTTCATTGAGAGCATGGACTAATGCCGGAATAAAACTTTTTCAATGAATGCACTTCAACATACAATGGACACTCGATTTTGGGATTCCTGTCTCGTGGACTGTTTGCCGAACAGATTTTCTTGGAGATCGGTGGAGACTTTCCAACAGCTCTGCTTCTCATGTGGGTCTGGTGGATGACCGTGGTCTTCTAGAACACCTTTTATCAACATCTTAAACAGTTCCATTTGTTTCAAACTTATCTCTGATGCAAGTAATGGTGAGTCACATTGGTGGATCTGTTTGAAACTCCCTTCTAAACCATCTTTGCACTTCAGCTACGTTCTCGCACTTCCAGTAACACTTTAAGATAAATTTCCTTTTCTGATAGCTTAGTCTTGCTTCTGCTATTACTTCAAATCAGTTGCACCTGTAAAAAAAAAGGAGTGAGTTATAATCATTTAAAGTGCATATACATTTTTTGGGACATCGTGTATATATTCAATTTACTCATCTAAGAACACATGTACATTAATTGATGAACGGTAGCACAAGTCTTGAATGAATTACCTTTTTGTGGTTTTAAAAAATGTACGTTAAAGGAATATCTCAATGTTTTGATGTAAATGTACATTAAACATAATTTGAACTTAAAACTTCTGTGTAAATTACATTTTCTATTCAAATAATAAAAGCATTGTTTTATAAAATTCTTGTTTAAAGTATTATAAAATAAAGGTAATTCTCAAAAACATTATGTACTTAATCCTTTTGTAAAATTTGTTGAATATGAAGTGGTTTTGAGAGATTACACCAGAAAAAGTGTTTAAGTAATTTTAAATCAGTTTTATTTCCTAAACTTCAAAACTAATTAGTAGGATTTTATATATGTTTGCATTCTGTGTTTGTAGCTATAGATAGAATGTAGATGATTCTTTTAACATATTTAATTCCTAAAATATTAATCTTAAATGTATTTTTTGCAATTGTTTAATGTAATATAATTTGGTTAACACTAGATACTATCAATTTCTGTTTACATATTTCCTTTTCTATTTACTCACATTTTTGTTATTTTTAAGGCCTTTTCTTCCTGCAGACTTTTCATTCTCACAGCCAAAGTTCCTACAAAGGTGAGTTAAGTTTATATGCCAACTTACCAGCTTTAAATGTGAAAATTAGTTTGACCCAGCACACTGCTCTTTGCACATGTCTTAACTATTATTGACTACCTTGTCTGAACTGATGAAAAATACATGAAAAGCAGGTTACACACTTGGACTGTGAAACATTTATTTTTTACTGTCATTATTAATCCTATAGCTATGGATTTTTTTATTGAGAAGGGTCAGAGAGCATGTCATCATATTTGCATACTTGCATATACAGTTTTATTGAACTACTGTTTTATGAATGCATGGCAGTATGTTTGGCATCAAATTATAGATTATAATTTATATTTTAGTATTATACATTTGTTAATTTCTTAATTAAAATGTAAATATTAAAACAAAATTCTTCATTATCAATTTTTGGATGTTAAATGCAGCTTTGTTTCAAATTACACCCTTGTGCAAATTAATTGAAACAAGATGGAAAATTATGATTTTTTCAATGTTTTGCATTTTATTTCTGATAATCCAAAAATTACTTACAAATTAATACGTGATATGATTGCCTTTATGTTTCAGAAGATCATTAATCTGCTTTGGCATCGAGTCCATGAGTTTACTGCAATCTTTACTAATTTTTGGTACCACACCTCAACTATGGCCTCAATTAGCTTATCTTTCATAGTACAGTCTTTTCCCCGAAGTCTTTCTTTACAAATCGCCCAAAGAATTTCAATAGGTTTTAAGTCCAGAGAGTTTTCAGGCCAGTCCAGCACCTTGTAGTCATAAAATTCTTCACAAGTTTCGATGTGGGCACGGAGCCAGATCTTGCTGAAAAATGCCAGATCCATCTGGAAATCTTTATAAATTCTGGAACGATTCTTCTCTGCAAAACTTCGATCTACTGTGGTCCTTGCATCATACCTTCTACGATATGTAAGCCTTCGACGCCATAGTAGCTGAAAAAGCCCCAAAACATCTTCAAGGGATGTTTTATGAACTGATTGATGTGAGATTCTCGAAGTTTCTCACCTGGAGATCTGCAAACATGCAGACTTCTTTGACCTTGTACGAAGAAGTGAGTCTCGTCACTGAATAACACCTTCCTCCATTGTTCTTGCGTCCAGTACTTGTATTTCAGACCCCATTGATACCGTTTTATTTTCATTGAGTTGGTAAGAAGTTGTTTTTTGACTGGTCTCCTTGCCCTTCTAACACAATTTCGAATGACGTAATATTCCTCAAAATTTCGTCATATATCCCAAAAATAGATCAACCATACTGCAAAACACAGCTAATGATGCCGTCTGTGTGAAAAAAATGACTATTAAAGGAAATCAGAGGGTTCAACGAGCCTACACTGGCTGCCATGCTGAAAATGTTGTAAAATGACCATTTGTTTCAATTAATTTGCCCAAGGGTGTATGTGTGTTGAAGTCCAGTTATAAAGTATTTAGTAAACTCAAATTACTGACATTATCAGGCTAGAATATAAAATATACTTTAAGAAAAATAACTGAAATTTAATAATTTATTTGTAAATAGTAATAATGTGTGTGTCTTGGTCAGTTTTTTTTTTTTTTTTGGAATAGATGGCCTGCCAATTCTTCTTTTAGTCTTTGTATCCAAACACAGCTGGTTGAATTGGGGGTGTCATTGGATGACATTGTTGATGATTAACCTACCATGGTTTGTTACTACCCTCACCTGTGACCTGTCTTTGAGTCATCTAAGGAAGTGTTGTCTTCTCTTTGTCAAACATCTTTTTAACCATTTTTCTGTTCCCATTTTTACAAATGGTTTGAAATCAGGTGAATCTGTGGGCTCTGTCATAGTTTGTTATGGCTTGGTAGTTGCTTACAGAATTCCTTTTACAATTTGTGTTCACTACTGAGTTATATTCCATTACTCCTGCCCTGAATCACATAAAACCTAAGTAGTATGCTGACTGTGTTATTTACACAAACTCTCTTAACTTCCTGTTTCCTCTGAAATTGCTTAATGTAAATTCTCACCGTGTTTTTGTTGCTTTCAGAAATGATTGTCCAACTTTTCACTGTCTTCTATCTCTGTTCAGTTTTTCTGGATTCCCAGCTGTGTTGGTATTCATAGGAATGAACCTACTGATACTGCAGTTATGTGTGTCTTCTCTGATGCTTTCACAGCCATGTCTGTTCTACTTGTGAACTATGGTCCTGTGAACAAGACCTGGCAACTTGTATTTTTGTTGTTTTTTTTTCCCTTCTCTGTATACTGGGAGTTTTATTAGACCCTACATATGTATGCAATTAACTTTCTTTTACACCTTCTTTCTTTAATTTTTTTTTTTGAGAGGGGGGGATTTAAGTAACTTTTTGTCATTGTTTATGTCGTGGTTTCATATTTGGCTGTCTGAAGTTTTACCTCTTTTGTATGAGGTTTTTATCACTGGTACATAGTACAAAACCATTTCAGCTGTTCAATTGTTTTTTTTGTTTCATGATATTTATGTAATAAAATTTGCAATAAGAAAAATTAAATTGAGGAGGGGATACTGAAAAAATAATAGGGTGAACCTTAACAGTTTACTTTCATGTTGAATTAAAATTTACTTTGAAACCAAAAATCAGATTACTTTTTATCTGATTTAAGTAAAAACTACTGTCACTCTTTATGTGTGTATGTGTATATATATAATTTTTTTTTGCCTTTTCACTTGTCTTTGTTGTTATTACGAAAATTTTTACCACAATTTGGCATCCAGTTCATACATGTTTACCAGCTGTTGCAAAAATGGAAACAAAATCAAGTATAAAATGCTTTAAGTGGGATGGTGTAGCTTTCTATTTGTTATTTTAACCATGTACACATGAATGAGGGATGAAGTGTGCATGTCATGACCTTTTACAAGGTGCCATTCTACATGTTATTATGTCAGAGTTATCAGCTATTTGTTTTATCCTGTATAGGTAATTTAGCAACAGTTCATGGTAAAGGAAAATAAGTAATAGATACAACACACAGGGAAATTGAAAAAAATTATATATGCACCTTGGAAGTTTTAGAAGTTATGCAAACTTTACAGTTGATGAGCATATCTGTTCTTCACATGAACATCACCTTACATTCCCACTTGCCTGAATGAAACTGATGTTGATTCACAGACATATCTAGATTACAGGTACCTTTGAATAACTCATCTGATATTTTGTGTACAATAGACGTGTACATATTCTGGAAAAGCTTGCAACATTGACTGTAATTCCAAATTACCAATCATCCAGTATTTCTTCTGTAATGTGCTTGAGTATAAACAATGCAGTATAGTTTGTATGTGTGTCTATATATATAAATATATATAAATCTGATTACTAAAAGAAACCATACTAAGTCAGTTGTGAACATTGTTATTAAAAATATAAGATTGTCAGTTTTTGAAATGTCTGCTTTGTATTTTAGTATTTATTTATTTATTTATTTATTTGGACTATTTATTTGGTTTGCCATTTAGGTTGAACAAACATTCCACTACCTGGACTTACAAGCTGTAGAGAGTAAAAAGCAAAATCAGGTAAATTAATGTGTTTTGGGTTTTTTTAACTTTTTGTGTGACGAGTAGTTAAGATATATTTAATCGTGCAAACATTTGATTTATTCCTGTTAAAGTAAAATATGCACCAAAACATCATGCAACATTAACTTGTGATATGTTGTCAAGTTCTACTGGAAAGTTCTTGAAAAATAAAACTGAATCATTTTTTAAAACTATTAGTCATTAATTCATTAAATGGAAATTCTAAAATTCTTCAAATATTTTTACTGTTGGCACCAAGGAAGTGCTAGATTAACAGAAGAAAGTGATAATTTAACAAAATTACCTTTTTCTGCTCAGTTTATGTATGTAGTATGATAATATTTTGTTATAAACTTAATGTAATCAACCACAGTAGTTTACACACACACACACACACACACACACACACACACACACACACACTGTTGTCAGGTGTGTCATTGTTTTTATCAAGATTTTCCATTTCTTGTATTTCATTGTTAGAAAATACTTAAACTATAACAAGGTTAATAATTTATGAATTTGAGGAAAACATTAAAAGAATTTAAGTTACCAAATTATATGTATGAATGTAAAAAAGTAATGCATATTTCACAATTTATTCTTTTGAGAGCTAAGGAATATAGAAAAGTATTTGTTTAGAATTGCTCAGGATTGCTAAAATTCTAAAGTGTAAAACTCATCTAACTACTACAGCATTTTAGATTGTAGATTTTGCAATTATTCCATGATGTATTAATAATTTAAAAAACTGTATTATTGTAAGCCTGTTTTTCAACCCTATATCTTAGGATGATGTTAAAGTGATATTTAAATGCAAGACCAAGAATTTCATTCCATTTGAACTTCAGATGTTTACCACTCAGATAGTTATTCTCTACTTTTACAACCAAAGGACTAGTGAATCTAGTATATTCTTAGTAGTAGATGTGCCTTCAGGTTACTTAATTTGATTAAAAAATTTAAGGGGCTTATTTACAGAGAGTACTTTGTTATTATTAAACATAGTTTTGTGCATGATTTTTACATATTTACAAAGTAATGCATAATTTGCATTAAAAAAAATCCTATCCTGGCCAGGAAATTCTCTTTTCAATTGCATGAAAAAGTCCATTGCTAAAGGATAGAATCTTGTGTGAATTATTGTTCCTAATTAGATACTGTTACAATAAAGTCAGTGTTTGTTATTAAAACAGCAAACAGAAAACCTCTTGAACACAATGCAGTAGGAAATTCAAGTGTGTTTTACTATCTGAAGCTTATCAAGGATATGTGTATGTGTATTATTGTGTGGGATGTTTATATACATCATTATCAGAAACTTGTGTTGTGTGTATTACTAACAGAAACTTGTGTAGCATGTTTGTGTGTATTATTGTGTGGGATGTTTATATACATCATTATCAGAAACTTGTGTTGTGTGTGTTACTAGCAGAAACTTGTGTAGCATGTTTGTGTGTATGTGTGGGATGCTTATATACATCATTATCAGAAACTTGTGTTGTGTGTGTTACTAGCAGAAACTTGTGTAGCATGTTTGTGTGTATGTGTGGGATGTTTATATACATCATTATCAGAAACTTGTGTTGTGTGTGTTACGAGCAGAAACTTGTGTAGCATGTTTGTGTGTATGTGTGGGATGTTTATCTACATCATTATCAGAAACATGTGTTGTGTGGGATGTTTATATACATCATTACCAAAAACTTGTGTTGTGTGTGTTACGAGCAGAAACTTGTGTAGCATGTTTGTGTGTATGTGTGGGATGTTTATATACATCATTATCAGAAACTTGTGTTGTGTGTGTTACTAGCAGAAACTTGTGTGGGCTGTGTGTCTGTTACTACCAGAAACTTGTATAAGTGAGCTATCGTTAAACCTTAAGGGATATGCTAGTCTTAAGCATTGAAACACAAATGCACTTATGAAATAACATATTTATTTTTATTGAGTTACTAAAAAAAAAGGCCTTTTAAATTTTTCTTAGTTTACTAAAAATCCTTAAGTTTAAAAAAAAAACTAAGTTTATTGATATTAGATAAAAGAATCTAGTTTTTCTAAATATTTTAAACTTGTGTTTTATATACTTATAAAACCTCTGTTGTGCTGCTTGAACATTTTTTGCCTTTTGTTCATAATTAAATTTTTAGATCAATTTAAGAAACAGAAAAGTATTCACTTTAAAATTGAATGAAATTTAATTACTTGAAAGTTTTCAATGTAAATGTTCATGCTTCTCACTGAAAAATTCATAGTGTTTAACAAATATCTTACCTATGTGTTAAATCATAGATAAAGCAGATTTTTTATGGTTCATATAAGCTCAACAGAATCAATGTTAAAATGTTAACATTATGGAAGATGATGCATACACATTAGGTAGAGTTACTCGGGTAATAAAAGATGAATGTGTGTGTGTGTGTGTAGATCTAGTTTATCAGACTAGTAATATCTTTTTTAAACTTATGAAGGATTTAAGAGTTTATTGATAGCTTACTTAATGCTATAACTTTATCAATAAAGCTGTTTCTTTCAGTTGTTAAGTTATTAATTACAACAGTACTTTTAGGTTGTGTATTTGTGTGTGTAATTTTTGTTGTTGCTATGGTCATCTAAAAATTTATTTGAAGTAGGGCTGAAAGCTTGCAAGGTTTTTGTTTAGAGGAGGAAGTTTTATATTTTTTATTAGATACAGGTTGAGACAAAAAGACTCTCGGTTAACCTAGTTAAAATATTTTTTGCCTGGCTGATAGAAAAAAACAAAGCCTTTAAGCAATATTATTTATGTGACATTGACTTGAAGTCTTCAGGTTTTTCTTTAAAAGACTCAATTTTCTTTCTTAAATAGGATCCTTTTGGCAAAATCCTAGTTCTGACATTATTATATTGGGGCAGATAAACAAGTGCTATGTATGTTATTAATTGGAGTCAAATATGTTAAAATCTATTTAGTGAAACTTTTAATTAAAATATTAAAAAACTGAAAAAAAATTTCAATCACTATCATAATTAATTGTTTTTCAAGAGGGTATCAGCATATTTACTTTTTGTGCTAGGTTAACTGAGTGTATTATGAGTTAGGTGAATATAGAAAGTCACTTTTTATCTTTCATTTTCTCTGCTGTTATTTATGTTCTGTTAT
Organism: Tachypleus tridentatus; assembly: GCF_004210375.1. Lineage (NCBI taxonomy): Eukaryota > Metazoa > Arthropoda > Merostomata > Xiphosura > Limulidae > Tachypleus > Tachypleus tridentatus. Next base: position 49,214,732 of record NC_134825.1, on the reverse strand, counting down.
TTCAATATTATTACAGTTTGTTTATTGATGGTCTTCTATGGCATGATGGGCCATAACAGCAAGATCACTATCACTATGTGTTCATTATGCTCCTGAATATTAACATATTTGTTTGTTGTTGTTTTTGTTTTGTTTTTTGTATCTCAAGTGTATAGGTATCCACATTCACAGGGAATATTATTCCTTCTCTCCCTTGGGTCTCTAGGGTGGTCTGGTATGAATAATTGTGATCATATTGTATTCACTAGTTTCCTTGACAAAAGTCTCTAAACTGTGGCTACTGTATTTATTAAAGACATAAGATTGATTAAGTAAATAAACTACTTCCTTTGTAAGAGTTTCAAATTTGTATTGCAGATCAAAATTTAAAAAAAAATTTCACTTCTCTGTGCAGAATTTTTTTAGTTTACTTTATTAAAACAAACAACAGTATAAATAATGTAAAACAACTATATTGTTCTTCCTACAGATTTCTTTGTTTGTGGAAAACAGGATTTACACTTTCTATACATTGAGTCCTGATTCTGAAGATGTTGACTTGATGATTAGTCAGATTGGTACTGCTGTAAAGACTATATTTCCCCAAGTGCCTTTGGAGTAAGTATTGCTTACAAATATAATTTCAGTGTAGCTTTTTCTTTTTTTAAAGTAATCTAGACATTCTTATTGGCTTTGTCTATAAATGTGTAATATTTTAGTTAATAGTTGTTTTTAACACCAGTCCCATGCATATTTGATTTATGAGTTGCATCAATGAATCTGCATGACAAAACTGGAGAAAAAAAGGAATGCTAATGACAGAGACAGTTTAACACAACATCCTGAAGCCAAGAGCTGTCTTTACACTACAATTTTGAATATTAAAAGTAAGTTTAATCCAGAAACTCGTGAAGAGGGTAGTTTTGGACTTATCTTTATGATAAGCTTCATTTGTTAATTGATAAATTTTTAAGTGAAACACAACATCCTCAAGTCTCCATGCTAGCTGGTACTTAAGTCTACTCACTTGGGGTAGTGGGGTAATTTTCAACATCATTAATTAAGCAACTGTGAAACCTTTATGCGTCTACTGTCATCTTTTTATGTTTAGCTTTCAGTTGAAATAAAGTGACTTCACTTACAGTTCAGTAGGGAAAGTTGAAGCATTATAATAGTCAGCAGTAGGATGAGCAGACAGGAACACTCTGAAACCAGCTAAGACATAATATTGTACTCAGCTTGCTGCACAAAATCTACAAAGATAGTTCTAAACAGTTCCTGAAAACTTCTGTGTGTCAGTTGGAGAAAAAAAAAGGCTCATCCAGTTTTTGGTGATCTTGTATAGCTTCAGCTTATATCTATCATTTTCTCTGAATGTTTATGAAGCACTATGGTGATATCATGCAATAAAAAGCATGACAGATTTTTCATAGATAGATGTACATTTGAAAGCAAAGTTGCAACTGAACTACCAGTTAATCAAAAAAAGTTAAAAACTGTCCAGCGTAAAGACCTGTTTCAAGACTTTCAAATTTCTCCACTGTACAAAACAATGTATTTAAATGTAATAGGATTTATAATAATGACTTTCTGACCATTTCAGCTGTTTTTTTATGCTATAAAAAGACATTTTACTGGGTAATTGGATTCTAACTTTGAGGTTGGCTTATTCTAGACTATCAAAAAATCACCGTTTAATCTAAAAATTAGTAAAATCTACAAAGACTGATCTTTCAAACATGTGCCAAAACCTGTAAAAAAAAAAAAGCTGCCTGATACATGAGGTTGTTACTGATAACTTAAACAGTTTTTGTTATTGCATACATTATTATTTTTTTCATTAGTTTCATCATCCGGAGAATGGAAGTTGTTCCTGAAAATCGGCTTCAAGGAATGACTGATTACAATCAGAGCCTGGAGGCAAAAGACCCAGGTCCTTGTGGTGGATTTTCAACACAATATGCTTGTATGTGTAATTATCATGGGCTTCCATACCGTGAAGAAGTTGCATGGGTAAATCCTTCACTCATATATGTTCTAAATGTTTTTTCTAAAACAGACTTAGGAAATAAATTACAGTTGAAAAATAACAGTTAAATATTTTGTGATGTGGAGAAAACCCACTTGTAGAGAAATATATAACTGTTATTTTTCAACTGTAATTTATTTCCTAAGTCTGAATTAAATTTGCAATAAATAATGAGGATTACATGATTGTCAGCTCTTTGTGTGTATGTGCTAGTATTCCAGTCTGAAAATGTGCCCAAAATAGAATCTGATGCTCTTTTTTTTCTCAGAATTAAAACTGAGAAATAATCAATATGTACTAAAAACACTTTACATATCAGTACACTTGCACTAATTTCTAAAGTTATCCGTGCTAAATTTATGTATTCAAGACGTCATGCTTTGTCTTATTCCCCCATAACTTTCCTTGAAATGAGATTTTTTTTACGAGATCTGAGGTAATATATCTTAAATGAAGCAACGTCTATAGGTAAATGTTTTAACCTAAAATTAAAATCAACTATTTCTTGTAAAAATGATGTATACAGAGTTGGAAATTTTGTCATAATTTTGTTATCTTTATTAGCATTTTAATTATCAAATCAAATTAAAAACCCTTAATTATACATAGTAACATTTAAATTACATCATGAATATAAATAAGCCACCATGTGCTATTTTTTCCATTAGGTACATTTCAGTGTAAATTAGTTGTACAAAAGATTTAATAATTTAAAAATGACACTTGTCTAAAATATCTATTTACAATTGAAAAGAATACAGCATTTAAATCTTGCATAATAAATAGTTATTTTAAATGGGTACTTGCCTTAAAGTTTTTTGTTGTTGTTTTTTCAGGCAGGTCCCTGTTTTTAATAACTTTATTGTGTAAGATTTTAACATTGCATACCTTTCAATTGTAAATTTTTAAAAATTCTAAGACTTAGTTTAATATTGTGAGTCATGTTTGTTTGAACATTATTCATTTACTAAGATAGAAATATGAAATGAAACAGATAAATATGTATTTATAAACAATTATTTTATTTGTATCTCAACATTAAATAAGCTTCTACTACTAAAAGGGCTTGTTATTCCTTCTTTGTCTCTGATATATAGATATAATATTGAAGATATTATTTGAGCTTTTAATCTTACCAGCAGCTAACATGGTTATTTCTATACCTTATTTAAATTGTAAGAGATTGTAATGCTTGCATGTAAATATGGTAGATTGTCTTGAATGTTAAGACATTGTTTTAAGGTTTATGAAACTGAAATATACATGATTTAGAATATATATTTGAGTTTGGATGTTTAAAATATAGTATTTCATAGCAAAGTTTAAATAGGAAGATTAATTTTTTATATCTTGAGTATTTTGTATTACAGGATGTGGACACAATCTACTTGTCTCATGATAGTAAAGAGTTATCGCTTTTAGACTTTGACCATTTAGATGGAAGGTATACTTTTTTTCTTTGCCTATATTCTATTTTGTGCTGAAAGGTTTTATGAAATGAAAGCAAATATTATTTGCATTTGAAACTACAGCATAACAATATGAATTTTATACAGTAACTGATTAATGTTTTTTATATATTGTTGCATAACTATTTTGAGAACTGATTTTGTGTTCTATGTACTCTCAGTGATCAAGTTACTTAATTACATGACAAGATTGAGTTATTGAACTGCAAACCTTTAACTATATCTTATAGTTTATTTACATATTTGCAAAATATGCTGGAGTTAAAAAATGTGCACTTTTATTTTTGGTTAAATTGTTTTAATGCAGACAGTAAGAAACTGCAATAGTCTATTTTAATCATCTTCAAAATTTTGTAGTTAGCTCAATAACAGAAAATGTTTATAAGCTCTTAACATTTGAACCTGTGTTGCCCCATTATTAATAAAATTTGGTTCACTACAATTAAAAATTGTCTTATTCAAAAGTATTGTAAAAGCTAAGTTTGACAGTTAACCAAACTTACCCAGATATTTTATATTCTGTTGTGAAAAACAGTACATAATTTTAAAAAAACAAGAAACGTAATTATAGTTTTTACTTGTGTGTGCTAGAACATTGTAGAAGATTTTTTTAATGTTTAGCTTTGTTTTTAACAGTTTGGCTTTGTAAGCAAATATAAACAAATAGGTTCTTGTGGTACACCATGAGAAAATTAATATTTTTTTATAGTTCTAAGATTTTGACAAAAAATATAATCCATGCACACTTATGTACCCATTTATCCTCAGAAAGTAGTTAGTTTTCTGGAATGTTCACAAGGCACAACAGTTGTTTCACAAGCCACATAGGTGTAAATTTATTCTTAGTTGATCCTAAAGTTTAATACGTTTGATAGTGATAGGATTTTTGAAACTTAGAGATTTTTTTTTCTCTGTAGCACAATTCTCAATATTTATGACAATAAAACTTGTTCTTCTGTATCCTGATATACATTGAAATACTTCTGAATTTATTACTTAAATGTAACATTGAGACTAATGTCAAAATTTGTTTAATTAAAGAATTAGCATTTTTGACATGTAGCAAATGATTTAAGTTAACTTCCAGTAGTTAAGTTTTACAGGTGTTTAGTATCAAAATATGTTTGTCTGTTAGCCTGGATAGTCATGTATTTTGATCTAAAATATGTGTTGTGAGTCTTGTGCTTGTTTATAATAACAGGAGTTGTTGTGAAAATTTATGGTATATTTTGTTTTTTATATATGCTCCTTGTTTTTATTATTACAGAGATTTAGTGCCAATCATTTCAGCTCTAGGATACAATGCATGGTTTACAAAGTTTAGAGCCAGCAATATTAAATTGGTAGGTTTGGGTTTATTTTTTCATTTTTCTGATTCTTTAGTTGATAAATGTTGATAGTAGTCTGCAGTAAAGTTTAAATTCATACAAATGAAACAATACTAAATTTAAATAGAAATTGACATTACACATGTACATGTCCTTTTCAGTCCAAAGTGTATATGCAAATCAAAGGCCTATGACATCTTATGTATTGAAGTTTGGCAACCTTTGGATCAATGAATTTTCAAGAATTCTTCTTTTAACATAATTTGTAGTTCTATTATTATCTTTGTTCATTCCAAGCTTATTTTATGATCAGATTCTTTTGTGTGCAGAAAAATAGCAATAGTTTTTGTATTATTTTGAACATCCTTTTTGTGTCCTGTGAGTCTGATATCTAAATTTCTCTTTCCATCTGTTCATAATATGAGTTATTTAAAAAGTCTAACTCATTTTAAAAAAAGGTATGACGTAGAGATTTTCATCAACAGTCTTTTTCTCAATAGTATTTTACTTCATTTTATGTATATCAAGGTAAAGTATATTAAAACTTAATTGACTGAAAAACCTGTTATTTGTATGTAATAGTTTCTTGATAAATCATATTTAATATTTAAAAACAGCTCATTGACAGTTAGTTGCTACTTCCTTAAAATGTGTTACAATGTATTTTATTTAGACATCAGAAGCTCTGGAACAGATTTTACAAGTTATGAAAAAAACTGTATCTATTGAGGAACTCTATCTGGACAACACTGGAATTAAGTGGTAAGAAACTGTTAAACTGACAGATGTGAAAATTATGTAACATTGAAATTTTACCAAAATATAATTTGTTTGTGATTTAGTAAAGCTACAGTCACCTGTACTTCACAATAAAACTGTACTAGTATTTTGCAATTAAAGAAAGTTCATGTGCCTCTTTTTGTGTAATATCTCAACCTGTCTAAATCTCTTAGTATTTTTTATATTAAAAGTTAATAAAATAGGTTGGCTTTATTTGTAAATAATGAATTATATTAAATATAGTCAAACCCTTGACTTGTATGTGTACTTTTCCTAGGAATAAATCTCATTTGTGTAAAATTACAAATTAAACAAAATTGTTAAATACTTTTAGTGTTTTAAAACTATCACAGATGAAGAAGCATTAATATATTAATATCTGTAATTTTAAAGTACTGGCATATATGTTAAACAACAACAACTAAAAAATAAAATAAGTTATGAAGTAGGGAATCAGTGTATTGAAAGTGTTTGTTAAATTACAAGTTTAGAAACATTGAGAGAAAGTGTTAATTTTCAGTCAGGAGATGAAATCTGATAATGATTGATTGGTTGAGTGAACTTTAAAAAATAGTTTTTAACACAACAATATGCAACAGAAATTAATGTTTTAAGTAAAGAATATATTATAATATAGCAAAAAATTAGATTAACAGTTTTCAAAGGGCATATTTTTTTCTAATTAGATAAAACTGAAACATTGTTCTTTTAATAATTTTTGGGCAAACCTTGAAATTTGAAGATTTGTTGAAATGTTAGAAGACCTTTAAAAAGTAGAGAATAATATTTCTAACCTATTCAGTTTGTATGTATTCCACTTTCCAGTAATTATAAATAATAGAGAATTATAAGAAAAAAAAAATTTTTTTCTCCTGTAGGGATTTTGCTCACAAGTTGTCAATGGCATTAATTTCCAATCCACATACTCCTCTCCACACCCTTGACTTGTCAAATAACCTAATAGAAGATAAAGGTATGATATATCCTTTGTCTAGATGTTGAATTTCAGTATTTATAACTAATACCATTTGTTCTATCTTTTATTTTGGGTGTCTTAAACTTTCACATTGTTATCTTTAGTGCATTGCATGGTTCTGTGTGTTTACTAAGAGTAGACGTGCTAAACAATGCTCAATCAATCTAGCACACAGTTCAGAGGTTGTGACATATGAAGATAGCATTTTCAATAGTACAGTAATATATCAATGTACATAGAACAAATGTTTACAATAAAATGCAATCTTCACCATGTAGTGAAACATTATATTTTTTCTTTTTCATCATCAACGTTATTTTATAATAAACATCTAAAATAATATATATTTCAGTAGCAAAATTCACAGGAACATTCATTTACCATTTAATATTGTACAATCAAAGTTTTTTTTTTTTTGTTAATTTTATTCTTTCTTTCTATGTGTCATCACAAATGGAGTACACCCACCACTGTCACCTCATAAATGTTTTTTGAAGTATTTAACATTCAGTTGCAATGGAAGCCTTTAATAATATTGATCTGATACACGTGATATCTTGAAACCAGGGATTTAAATAGCACATGCTGAAACTGGATTCTTTTAACAGAATATGTAAAACCTGCACATTCTACTATTGACTTGTTCCCCAGTGGGTTGATGGACATATGGTACTAAATTCTGGAGCCCACTTCTCCATGGTAGATAGAGAAAAGAGAGCCCATTGTTTATCTTTGAATTAAAACAGCAACAGCTGTTAAATATGTTCATTTTAAAAATTGCAATAAGGTATAACTTTCCAATCTGTAAGAAAAGTTTGCTTCTCTTTAATTAATCTTAATTATTCAGTGTAGCATTCATAAGATCAGTAATTGAATGTTTTATTTTTAAACTGTACTGGAGTTATTAATTAACTCCATTTTTTGTTTTGTTTTAACAACACAAAATTAATTTCTCAGTGTATACATAGAAGATAAAAAGTTTTGCATTAAAAAAACAATACTGAAATATCCATAAAAGTTGCTTTGCTTTAATATAATTATTTTCTCTCTATTATTTTATCACTGGTTAGAACTAAAATTTTGAAAACAGCTAATTTTTTCTCTACAAGTGTTACTGTTACCTAATTAAAAATATGGATATGATAGAAAACAACTCTTTGAAGGAAACCACATGATAGGGAAAAAGTTAACAGGAACACTTTGAACTGTAAAAATTTAATATTGTAATCAAATTTTCAAAAACTTAATTTTGTTATGGATTATAAAGTTAAAAGTACCATTTAAAAGATTAAGTACATTTAACAATTAAGTTATTGTAAACAAGTTTCTACTAACCTATATAAATGCTACTTCTCATAGCAAAAAAAGTTATTCTGTTTACGTTGAGCTTTTTAGGTGGAATACTTAAGTGTGTAAGATGCACAGGACAAACATGAGTCTCATTCTTAAATCAGTTAAAAACATGGGAGATGTGCTAAAATAAGAAAATCATTTTGCTTAATTTATTTTAATTGACTGAAAGGTATCAGAATATTATATATAAATTTAAACACAAATTTAGATGCACATATAAACTATCAGGCTTTTACTGCCATTATTTTGAGAAAAATATATACATATATATAGTGTATTTACATATGCTTGGATATGTATAGTTTTTGAAAGTATATTTAAAACAAAATACTGTTTCAATACACAGAAACAAATTATATAAATCAAGCCCTCTTAATTATCTGTTATTTTAAGCATACTGAAACTGGCCAGCTCTCATGAGTTATTTTGAAGTTATGGCCAAATATTTTGTTAACAGTATGTGTACCCAACTAATGAAACAATGTATTATAATCTTAGGCAGATACAATAAAAAGAAAAAGAGAGAGTATTTAATTACCTCTGTTTTAAGCCAGGTTGATTTTTAGTTTATCTAAGTAATAAAGCTTACTGTGGTTGGAAGTTAAACACACACAGAGAAACAAATTTTTGCAATAGAATGCTGTGAAAAATGTTAAGACATTTATACATGTCTTCACAAGTATTGAAAGTAAGGAAACAGGAATAAATAAACAATTTTATAAAACACTATCAAGTTTGGAGCACAAGCACACACCACACGTACATTTTGGTGTAAACTAATTTTGTGTTTTTTTCCTATAGGAGTCAGTAGTCTGAGTGGAATCATAGCCAAGCTCACACAAGGTTGGAGATGTATAGTGTAATAACTTTGTAATGTTCACTGTGCACCTAAATCCTCCTTGTGTGTGTGATTAATGTACTTTGTTTTCTGCCTTGTAGCTTTGCATACATGTTTGCACTACTCTCTATCAGTCAACTAGTTATTCTTTTCTGTCAGGTCTTCAGTGATGTACGTAGTTCCCATTTTGTTTGACTAATTTTATAATAAGCTTAGAAGTAGCTGTATCACAATGATGGTGGTTTTATTAGCAAGATAACATGATTAATATAATTCAGTAAACATTAAGTAACACCGTCTCTTCTCTGAAGACAAAATAGCTTATTTGTACTTTTGTTTGCATACATTTTACAAATGTCATTTGTGTGTGTTTTTATCCTGTTGCATTTTAATTTTTTTTGTCCAACTTTGCATATTATAAGCTTCCATATTTATTTTCTGGAAATCTTAGTATGTGTAATTGAAAGATTTGTTATTAAATCTTACAACACCAGCTTGCATTTTATTATAGCAAGTGAATTCTGTTACAATTATAACTATTGGTAATACCACTGGCCATAAATAATTAATTCAACTATTGTTAAAATTTCTAAAAAGTATCTTCAGACTAGTTCATCATTTTTATTTCATGTAATTTACAATTTATTAATAGGTTTTTAATTAATGTCGAGGCTGTGGAATTAAAAAGAAACATTATAAGATTATTTCAAAACTTGTGGCTACAATATTAATCAAGTGTTGTAAATATGTACTTGTAAATAAACTTGCCTACGTGTACATTTGTATTTGATATCTAGCTTAATATTGCAACTTAAAATAATCAGTGACTATAGTGTTAAATGCTAGTAAATTACATTGATATTCACTGGTTAGAATAATGGATGACAGAGGCACAGTCATGTGTCAGGTGACTAGATATTGATATTATTAAAGTCAATTACATGTAAGATGATTGATTAAAGGTAAAGAAATGTAGAAGTGGTATATCAACACACAAATAGTTACATACCAGGTAGATGGAAAATTACATCAATAATCTACAGTGACATTTCAAATGATTGAAATAACAATACTAACTTACAGACACTTTATAATGTAATTAAGATGTTAACATTAAAGTGTATAATAGATGAGTGGAATAGAGAAAATAAATGTGATAGCCATAGAAGATGACTGTAATGCTAACCCAAAAAACAGTTGTATAATGTGAAAACTGTTGTGTCAACACTTATGGTGTAGATGACATACACATACCGTGTAACTAAGACACAGGATGCAGTTACTTGTTCAGGGACTTGATTCCCCTCTTTAGACTCAGCAGATAGCCAGATGTAGCTTTGCTATAACAGAACACACAAAGTTACTTGTTATATAATTTGGATAACATTTATCCATACACCAATATGTGAAGTAGCAAAATCAAATGAAATATTAAAACATTACCTTTTAAAACTCTAAAGATTTAATTTTAATTTGGAAAATGGTTGAAGTTGTAATTTGGTATCTGAAGTAATTCACATATTTTAAAATTACAGTGACTTTTTTGGTATCTTCAGATAACTTAAATTCAGGTATAAATTGTTGTTTGCCAAATTATTTTATTAGTATAGTGTGCTTCTTCACATAAGATTTTGGTACTGCAGTAGTGTATTTATATATATATATATATATATATATGCTTAAAAAGCTTTGATATTACATAAGCCACATTTTGATAATGTCAGACAGTTGAAGAATAAGTGACATATTTCAGTGCAGTAAGTTATTTTGTTAACATCACATAGTTGAATTCATGCGATGTTAGCTGCTGTAAGCTATTTTGACCAACACCAAATAGCTGAACATTAGTTGACAAAAGTAGTAAGCTGTATTATGGTAACATCAAATGTAGCAACTAAAGGTATTTAAGATATTATGATACTGTAAATTGTATTTCATAGTTGAATATTAGATGAAGGTAAGTTGTATTCTGATAGATGTGTCATTAGTTAACTTTGATCTTGCTGACATTAACAGCATGAAATATATTCTGGTACTATTACTTAACGAGAGTGTTAAATGATGTTAAGTATTTTCTGGTGCCATTGGTTTTAACCATAATATTGCAATTCATTAAGCTTTTTCCTGACAGTGTCAGCTAACTAGAATATTATATGCTATATAAAGAGATGGTATTTTAACATTAAACCCTTGCTTTATAAATTGTATTTTTTTCTGTCAGGTGTTGGTCATGTGAGTAATGCTGTTGGCAAACTTCAAAAAGGCCTAGTTCACCTTAGCCTTTCCAAGACTGGATTGACATCTAAAGGAATCAATAACCTTGCACATGCTCTCTCTTTAAATCACTCCATGCCTTCTACACTGACCTACCTCAATCTTAATGATAATGTTTTCAAGGAAGATGTGAATGTAAGTAAATAACATTGAACAAGTTAGCTGATTTATGATGTAGTTCCTCAATCTAATATTTTTATAATGCTGGAGAAAATGCAAGTTTTTCCTCCCTTTGGAAGCTGCGGTAGAGGCATATTGCTTTTTGTATTCTTTGTATTGTTTAATTTCTTGCAATCAGTTTCTTATTCTAAAAAGTTTTTGTTTGTTTTTATTATATTTTTATGTTTTATGGCAATAGTATCAAAAGGGTGTTAAGTTTCTTTTTTAATTAAATTTGCATTTAATTTTAAAAAAATATTTAAAACTGTAGTTTCTGAAAGTTATTTTTTATTTTGTGGAAGAAATAAATGTAATAATAGAATACAGTTAACAGGGTGTAGGATTATCGATTTGGTTTTAATTCTGTACAACCAAGTCTATGTAAGGAGTGTAATAAGAAAAGTTAATTATGTGTAATGTCTTTAGTCCCAGCTTGACCAAGAAAAATATTGTTCAAACAATTTAGATGAAACAAGAAACCAATATTCTTTCCTTAACCTCAGTTACATATACTTAGTTACACATACTTTAATGGAAATAGTGAAAAAAAGGTTGAATGTTTTGATTTTAAATGAATCTGTTCAGTGATGTTAATTTGCATGCTGTTTAAGTACTGTAAAAGTGTAAAGTTTTGTTGTTTTTTTTTCTAAATCTTTGTTCTCAACATGCTTTCTTGTAGAACTTGTACAACTTTCTGGCACAACCAAATTCCCTTACACATTTAGACCTCTCTGGTACAGAATGTGCAATGGACACTGTAAGTTTTATTTATATGCCCATTATTATTATAATATAAAATGTTAATGTTTAATTCTGTTTATGTATTTTCCAAGAACAATTACATTACACTGTGTAACACAAATTTTGTTCCTGGATAGTGTGTGTTATTTCTTAATTGCTTGCATTGTAAAAGTACAGGAAATGGCCATTATTCCCTTTCAACTTTGCTTTTGTGGCCTGGATAATGAAATTTAGAAATTAACCTATTTTCTATGTAAAAATGGGTAAATTTGCACATTTTCATTTGCATAAGGTCTGAATAAAACAATATGTGAATCAAGATTTACATGTATTTATACTAAAGGTATACAAAATGTTTAGAAGTGAGTAGTTTTTTTTGCGACTGTAATGAAAATCACTTTCATATCAGCCCCCAAATACAGTCTCCCATCATGTTTTCATAATACGCTCCCAGGTCACAAAAACGAAGTTTGAAGAAAAAAATAAGATCTTTTCCATTTACTTTAGGCATAAACAATTGGGAAATAACATTTTCTGCCCAGGAACAATAAAAATTAAAAGCTTTACATAATGTTATAAGACAGTAATGATGATTTAGTAAACAGTTTTTTTAGAAAGTAACTTATTTGTTATACTTTCAAACTCTTGGATAAGACAAAACCTTAACTACAACTTGTATGTGTGGGTGTAATTTTTACTTATAAATATGTTTAATTAGTGTTATAATTTGCTTAAATTTCCATTGTGGCACAAGCCATCACTGCATGAGGATAAATATTTTCTGGGAAACTTAACACTTGTCATGCAAATTTGTAACAACTTGCCTCATTCTGAGAAAGATGTCAGTTTTTAATTCCATTTGATACACACTGCAACATTTGCAATAAAACTATATTCGTTATTAAGATCTTGAACTCGAGTTGCATTTCCCATTATTTTCTGTTCACAGAAACATTTCTTATCAAAAGCACCTCAAATTGAAATGTATTATAATATGTACTTGGTATTTAAACAAAAAAAATAATAACTATACACTGATAAAACATTTGCATAATATTAATAAAACTGGAGGTTTGTAAAGAATTTCTGATTATAAGACCAAGAAGTGAGACTGGAAACTAAATAGATAGTTTTTTAAAAGTGTATCCAGTTACCTTTCAAAGAAGAAAAACTGTTAACTTGTGTCATTGAGATCATTAGGAAAGCAGTACTGTTTGTTTTTGTAATGTGCTCAACTGGGTAAATTCTATGTTTTTAGGTAAGATAACAGTGAATTTTCTAGTCAATAAAATTGCATATTACAAATGAATGCACTACAGAGTTATTGAGTATTTTTAATGATACAAGTAAGATTTAGATTAATAAAGCTTTTGTGCACACATAAATAATACTTTTAAACTTTACCATTGTAACATCAAATCTTGTTTCTCATTTTTTGATGTTTCTTACCTGTGCTAGAGTTTTAGAAATTTTGTTTTGTTACAGTTTCTATTATATGACACAGTTCACACATTACATTTTTCTAAAGTTGTAAACAGTGAGATTCAAAAGTTTCACCACATTAAACATAAAAATGAATTTAGAAGTTTCAAATTTAAAAATTAGCCTTGCAAAAATTAATTGTAAATTTTCATAACTTATACAACTCTTTCCCACGAATGCTAGATCATTTTTTCTGCTTATTTTGCTAATTTCATAGTCACTGTGTAGGAAAACTTCTGCCATTGATGCTGTGCATACTTTATCAGATAAAGGAAAACAATTAGGAACAAAAAAAAATTTTTTTTTTTTTTATAATAGGATTTAGACTAGTTAAAATTATGTGGTTGTCAGGTATTAAATAGGTTTATAAATTATAAGGTTTAATACTTATGCTTTAAAACAAAATATATCATCAAATATAATTAACGAAACTTTTACGTACAGAATTTCATATATTGAATGAATAGCTGTGCATTGCTCTAACAATGAAGTATGAAATACAGCTTCTGAAGACTAGAAGGGTAACTGCAAAAGGAAGTTTCATCTAATAGGAATAATCTATTTCAAAATAGTACTCTCTTAAAAAAAATTTTCTTGACAGTTATACTTAGTAGTACCTTGTTTTATATAGTGTATTACTGTTGAATTCTAGGTTTTTGGAGCTTTGTTGAGAGGATGTACCCAGAAGTTAGCTGTATTGAATCTTGCTAGAAACCAGTTTTCTACTAAGAAGACAAAGGATGTAAATGTCCCACCTTCCTTTAAAGCATTCTTTTCCAGCACAGTGGCTCTTCGATTTCTGAACATGTCTGGAAACAAACTGCCTCTTGAAGCTTTAAAGTAAGCCTCATTGTTAATGTGAGCTTGCACCTTGAAGTAACTGAAATCTGTACAGTTTGGCAGAGTATGGCCTAGTAGTTAATATGCAGGACTGAATCTGAGGTTTTATGGTTCATATCCCTTTATGACAAAAGTGTGCTTTTAGTCAATGGTCAAAAATAAGATAGTTTCCAAATATCCATTTTTCAACAACATAATACTGCTGGGATATTTTAATATATTTTACAAGTGCTGTTAATGTTTATTTTTGTTATTTATTTAATAGTTTCAGGCAGTCATGGCTCATTGATCTAGGTCTTCAAAACTTCACCTAGAGGTTGTTAGTTTTCACATTCATGATATCTTTGCATCTTGATTCATTTTATTCCTGTACATTTTTTGGTGATTCCTATTCCCCTTTTTTAAATTAGCGTATTACTTAAGTTTTTTTGTTTGTTTTTGTTTATTGAATATAGATTTTATGCTATATTTGTGTATATGTATTCAGTTTAATATCACACATTTTTCAACAGTTTACTGCTGCTTTGGTTGTGTTTGTTTTTTTTCCATCCAACCATTATTTACTGAGCCATATGGTTTTGTGCCTGAGGTTTCATGTAAACATACATTTAGCAAAATATAATTTGTAGGATAATTCACCACTCACAGAGTAGAGAAATCTAATATTGTAATTGACAGCAAGCAAACTTGAGAAAAATGAAAGACAGTGAACTTAAAAAATGACAAATCCTTAATGTAGCAGTTTCCAATGAATGCTTTGTAAGTTGCACAAATTATTTTCTCATTAATATGTAGTACTAACACACTAGGTTTTTTAATAGTAGAAAGTTAAGGGTTTTGAGAAATTCTTTAAGGCAAAAAACTAAGGTGCTTGAATTACTTTTAAAACTACTCTGACATGCTTCGTACTGCATTCGTTACTACTGTCCAAGTTTCAGTAAAATATTCAAAGCTGTTTTTTATGTAGAAGCTTGTAAAACAATGAATAATAATGTTAGAGACAACTGAGTATAAAGGTTGTTTACACTTATACACATATACACTTCAGTAAAATATTCAAAGCTGTTTTTTAGGTAGAAGCTTTTAAAACAATGAATAATAATAATGTTAGAGACAACAGTATAAATGTTTACTCTCATAAAATGAAGTGTTTCTAACTAGAGTAACTGTTCTTAAATGGCTTTTACATTTCTGCAATACTTGAATGGCTTTGAAAAGTTTGTTGGTAAAAAAGAACTTGGATAGTTTTAAAGAGTAGAAATTCTGACTTTCAAGAATTAACTTAAAAATAGTTCTACAATCTTAAGAGTTTATTTAGGAGTTGCACATAGATTTTGGTGCAGTAAACCTAGCTATTTTGTCTGTAGACTTTGGTGCTTCATTGGGGTTAAAGATAACCTTACCTCAAAGTGATGGGGAAAAAAAATAAAATCTCCTTCTCTTTCAAGAATTAATATAAAAATAGTCTGACCTATACAGGAGTTTTTCAGGAGGCTCCCAGGTTTGAATAAAATATTCATAGCTGTTTTTTTCTGGAGGCTTGTGAAATAATAATAATACAGAACAAATGGGTGAAGCTTGAATTCTGTCTAGCAATTGGTAAATCAACTTTTTCATTGTTATCAATATTTTAGCATCCTTAGTCATTGAGGTAAAAGTTCTTGAGTGTTGTTTAAAGAACAAGTCTGCTTTTTTAGATGGTTTTTGTCCATATGTTCTATTATATAATGTTTGTGAAATTCCTGTCATGGTTCATAATAAAATATTTGTAGAGCAGCTTTTAAAGTTTCAGTGTTCAGAAGCATTAATAGGTTTAACCATGTTATATGCTTTGTGTAGTTCTTCATCAAGTTTTACCATTTCATTTGGTATGGGAAACCTTAATATACAAAAGTTCTTTTATACATACATATATAAGTAGCTCTAATCCTATCACTTGCATTGATTGTCAATAGGTAATCAAGTCAGTACTATAAAAGAATAATTAACTTAATATAAAACAACCATTATGAAAGAAAAATAGTTTTACGTTATTTGTCCTAGTTGTCAACATTAAATTACCTCATAGTCTGTGACTACATACCTAAATGCTCTAAGGATATTCCATCTATCAGACAAAATCTAAATGCTGATGTCAAACTAGCTAGCAGCTATGAAAAATCAGTTAGTTAGAAGTTGAGTGCTTACACCCACAACATCTCAACTCCTACTGTCCTTTTCTGCCTGCAGCCAGTTGTGGGAAGGCAGCTACCATTAATACTGAGAGATACAACTTAAAGTAGAAATAAAACCACCCTAAACATCCAACAAGGTAAAACTCCCAACCTTCACCCGTTTATTTTCCAAATAATGTTAAAAAGAACATAAAATACTAATTTTAATAGTTTTTAAGCTCCTACTCTTCTTCATTTCTTCTGAAGACTTGTTCGAATATAACCCAGTTGAGCTGAAACAAGCTCAACTACCTGAAGTTAGTATTTCTATTCTTGTATACTGAACAAAAATCTAAACTTTTGAAAGTTTGTTAAGTAAGTTCTCCAAACTTGAACTCTAAAAGGCTTGTAACAATAACAGTTGGAAAAATTATTATTAATCCTTTAAAATAAATATAATATATACTTTGCTGTTATAAAAGCTTATTGTAATAATAGTTGAGTAGAAATTCATATTAATCCTTTGAATATTTATAATATTTACTTTGATTTGTTATTTGTTGCACAGTATTTTTGTATTTTGTTGGTGGTTTCAATATATTTTACTTTCTGTTACTTTTATATTGTGCTGTAAAAGAAAATACTGTCATTTTTTCACTATTTGTGTTATCTACACTGATGTATATTATAAAATGAAATAATTATAGTAGTTTGATATGTATTTGTAGGATACATACCCTGGTACCTGTCATCCTTACTGACACAACACCCTGCTTAAGAATTTTACCAGGGCATAGTAGTAAACTGCATAAAAAGAAAGGAATAAAATTGCTATTTGGAAGCTTTTTTTTTTTTTTTGCAAAATAAAGCTTAACAGCTCAAAATTAAACTTGATGTTACAAGTATTTTTAGGTTCAACTTGTTGAACTTGTTTGTTTTGTTCTTGCCTTTTACCCTAAAATGCATTTTGGTTGTTATTCAAGCCCATTTTCAAGATATCTATTTAGTTCTGATAGAACAGAGTTGATACTCTGCCAGATAAAATTATCTGTTACAATTCATTTATACTAAATGTAAGATGTTTGGATGTTGCATAACAGATTCAATATAAATGTATTTAACAGTTATAGAATGACATTAGTATAAAAATTGATAAAGCTGCTTCAAACAAATTGCTTTAATATAAAAACAGAGTAGTTCTTGAAATGTTAATTTGTATAGCTTTGTGATGCAAGCAAATAATATAACTGCATGAAATTGCTGTTTTGATTTAATTACTGTATTCATCTGCATATAATTTTAGTATACTGTTTTTTGTTTTTTCTTTCCTTTCAAACCATCAGAGCCATGCTTTTGGGGTTAGCATGCAATGAGTTTGCTACTGATGTAGCTCTGGATCTTAGCAGCAATGACTTAAAGTCCCAAGGTTCTCAGGTGCTAGAGTCATGTCTTCCTGGTATCCACTGTCTGTGTAGTCTGGATATTAGTGACAATGGTAAGAAACAGAAAAATCAGTCTGTATTTCAAATAAAATGTAAAATCAAATCTCTTAATTCTCTCAATATAGACTTAGTCTATATGACTTGACTACATGACATCTTTGTACTCATTTAAAGACTTTATATTTAAATCTTTTAATTTTCAATATAATATGTATATCTTCACAATTTTGCACTTTCACTTGCAAAAAAATCATTTTTAGTGAATAATATTTAATAAAGATTTGTCCATGAATATATTGAGTATTTGTTTTGAATAGTCCATGTGAAAAGTTGTTTTAATTTGAAAATTAAAAATACATTTCCTCATCTCAAAAAAAACTCAAATTTCTTTGTGTAATTGCTAAGACTTCCTAAATGCATTTCAAACTTTTTTTGCAAAGTCGAATCAGTCAACTTGACTTACCTTGTAACCACCAAAAAACATCAAAATGAATCTAAATTACCCTGTTTTTCTTTCTAGAATGGTTTTCAATTGTAATGTGAAACTGCATTCATTTATCTTGAGTAGATCTAAGTTCATAACATCTATTTGTAATTAAATTTTATTGTTTCATTGCCTTTTGTACCATGTGTAACCACTATCCCATGTCATTATAAGTTGTAAATTACTTGGAGCACCTCGTTCGATTCATGTTACACTAGCAAGTTACGTTATCCACGAATTACTACAAACTGCTCAGGTGCATGTGTGTTGAAGCATTTTTATCATTTATCTTATTTAATTTAATATTAACTAACCCAAAAAGATCCATATTTTTGCATTTGTTACTTTCATAATTATGCATAAAAAAAAAACAAGGAACAAGATACCTATCCAATCTCTATTTTCTTTTTTTTTGCTTTTGATTATTGAAGAGAGTTAACTGCAATTTTTTATACTACTAATATTATTGCATTGATAATTTTTATTTAATTATATATTGCACCAAACAAAATAGACTAAAAATATGTATAAAATATACAAATTTCTTTGTCTTAAAATTCTTCTGGTTTTCTAACTCTTCAACCATAGTCATTACAAATTCATCTAAGCCACTCGTTAACTTTCCCATAGGAACAACGTTGGTACTCTGAGTGAAATTTACATTTAACTACTCCGAATATGTCATTATGCAATACATCATTTGACAGATGAAAATATTAAGTTTGTGTCAGTTATATGTAATATATAATTGAATGTAAGAGAGAATTATTATCAAATTTTAAAGTGGAGATGTGATGGGTGTGTGTATCAGGAGGAGTCTGATTTTCTATTTGACAGCTCTGTAACCAAACAAAATTGAATACTATGATAAATGTGGTTTGTTTGAATAATTACAATTGAACAAAAGTAATTTACATTTAATTCTAGACTTTTTCAAGGGATGGTGGATAAAATAGGGATGATGACATGCTAAGAGAAAATGTCATACAAGGGGAAATTCTGGATTTTTTAAATGTTGCCTTGTAGATTAATAACTTTTTACAATTAAAAATGGATTATTAGGTAATATTTTATGCTGTTGTAATTGGTAATATATTAACAAAGAGTAGTTTAAAAAAATTGTGAATGTAAGACTAAAATCCATTCATCATACAGTAAAGGATGCTCGTGATGATGGGGTAAATGCAGAATGGTTAGGTATGAAAGCCATGCTAACTTGACATTTGTGCTCTTTGTATTCAAGCAGGAATAAATTAGTCAAATTTCTGAAAGTTGAATGGAGCTATGATTCAAGGTTAAATGAAATTTATTTGCTACATTTTATTATCCCTAATATTATAAATCGAACAGGTTCACAACAAAACATTACCAAGTAATGTGTATGGGGGGGGGGGATGAGCAGCTAGCAGTGATTAGCAGAAAAAATCTAGTAAATAAAAGAAAGTGCTTATTCACCAATTGGAGAGACGTATCTCCTTGTCTCTGATTCATATGTTACTGGTTTAAGGAACAAATACAGATTTGAACAAAATTTAAATTTTATAACAATAAAATAATTGATTGTCTTTTGTAATCATTTCAACCATTTGCTCTTAAAAATAGGCTTTGATGAAAGTTCAAAATAGGAACTATGAAACAAATTATTTACAATAATTCAACAGTAAAGGTTTAGTGAACATGCTACAGCTAGTGTGTGGTATCACATCATCCTCATTCCTAAAAATATAAATGATTGAAGAGTGTTGGTTGATACTTGGTCAAAAGTTTTAATAAAAGTGCTTCTTTGAGTTTTAATTTAACTAAATTATTTTATTATTATTGTATATAAATAAACCTGACACCAAAATGCATTAAAAAATCAAATGTTTGATATTGTGTAAATTTTATTTTCTTATTATTTTGTGTTTTTAAATGCACGTTTCAAAATTATTTAATAAATTAGTATTATGACTACAGTGGTATGTAATGTCCTTTGATAAATTACAACTTTGGCTTTTTATTGGTTATGAATAACATTATAAAATGTCAGAGAGAACTGCTGACAATGTCTGAAAGAGAGGATGTGACAAGTGTTTGATTTGTTAGCTTATGGCTCCATAAATAAATAAAAAGTAAAAACTACAAAAATTATGCTTTGCCAGAGTGTGTCTGTATTATAATAAGTAATTTACATGAAATTTAATACTCTTTGGAAAGGTGTTAAATCAATTGGGGAAGAAGGATGACCTAGAAAGCAAATGTCACAATTTTCATTCTCGGGGTGATTGAGAATTTTAAAAAATTCATTTACTTATGAAGTTTTAATTCCAAGTTTATTTGTATACAGTGATGATAAAATAGTTTAATTACATTTTGAATGAAACTGTAAAATGTTTCATACACACATTGACCTACCCATTGTTAAAGTGTTTAAAAATATTAGATTAAAAATCTAATAATCTAAGTGTTTAAAAATCTCCTTAAAGAATAGTATAACCATGAATAAGAAATATTATATTCTTTCATTTCTTGTTATAATCTCAGCTCCCTTTGGCACAAAAAAATGATTACAAAGATACCAGTAATTTAATTTAGCAAGCTAAATTTACAGTTTGCAATGCCATTTATATTAGGGAAACAGGAAAAAAAAACTTAACCCATAATATACATAAGCTAATGGGAAAAAATTGTGAGGCTTTCTAAGACCAAGTTAATTTTCAAGTACCTAATTTACTGATTTTAACAAAATGTGGATTTCATCATAATTAAATAACTAGTGTTTATTATACTTGAGAAAAAGCAGTAATTTTAATGTCATTAATTATTGAATAAACTGATTTAAAGATAAGTATTTTGAATATCACTGGTTTCTGATACTTTACTGTCTTTAAGGTGTTACTGATGCAGATGTATTAATTATTAAGTAATAAGTAAAGTAAGTGCATGTTTTTGTTTGTAAGTTTTGTTAAAGTTGTAATATCTTTGTTTTTTATTTCAGGCTTGGATGTTGATTTGTCAAGTATTATAGGTGCTGTAGGAAAAAATAAATCATTGAAACATCTAGCTATTGGTCGAAATTTCAACAATATCAAATCAAAGTGAGTATGTATTTGTTTAAAAAAAAAACAACTTAAATATTGCAACTCAGGAGCTCAAAAATGCACTTAAGTACAAGGTTCTGTGAATCTCAAATGTCTCAAGTGTTTTTGTATTTCACATTCCACAATATTTTGTGATAAGATGTGATAATCAATGAACAAATGTTTAATCAAACAGATCTATCAAAAGAGTAGAAGGATTTAAAAATAGCATAAATTGTATATACACATCACTATTATAAAATGCTTAAATGTATTTCTTTGGCTTCCTGATAAGTTACAAATAGTCAAAACAGCAGTCCAGAGCAGAAAATTCAGCAAATCGGGGAATCCATTAGGCCTCTTTGTCAAAACTTTACCTTTGGTTAAATTAAAATAAATGTGTAATATTATTAATATTATATGATACTGAATAGTAAATTAGGATAATGTTTTAATATTCATACACAAACTAAATTTTATTGGTATATAGTGAGATAAAAAGGACTTCACAAATAATCAGTGAACTGTTGCTGCTAATACTGTGCTAATAACTAATACACTTGAGGCAGAGTATTTGTATATATGAAACAAAAGCAATTAATTCAGTTATCTAAAAGGATACAAAAGTTGGAGTCCTGATAAACTATGGTTGAAAATCAACCATTCAAATTATATTTGCCAAAAAATAGGTCAGTTGTATTGGCTTTTTCAAGAACATGTAGCAAAGGTATGATGACATTGATAAATGGATCAAATATCACTGTTTTTGAAAAGAAACAATTATATACAAAAATATCAGTTGTTGAACAGGAAATAAGTAAATGATTAATGAAATGTAAATTTTGTTTCTGTAGTTTTTGAAATTTTAAATATCTAATACAAAATGCATATTTACTTGATTTTTTTTACTTTCAGTGTTATTTTCATATTTTGAATCCAACGTTTTGGCTGTTGTAGCTACATTTGAAAATGCATCAGTATTGATTCAACTGGTGGATAACTTTTTTGTTCTGTTAATCAACTTTGCTGTGTTGATACAACTTATGCAAATTTGTAATTTCATATTTTGGATCAAAACATTCAGTGTAGGGTTAAAACTATCAGTTTTTGTTTTCTTCTAGTTGTATTTACTTTATATCAGAAAAAATTTTGAAATAACATTTTTCATATAAATTACTTTTCCATTATGAAAGGGATAAGGTACATTTTATACACTAGTATAGTCTTCAGAAAATTTCTGTTACAATAAAAGATCAGCTTTGTTTTTTCTGTTTTAACAACTTTGATGTCCTGAGTGAGAGTGAACTTTGGGTTTACTTGTACTAGTTTGTATTACTTGTCTCTCTCTCTCTCAAGTTCAAATCCTATTACTGAACATGCTTGCCCTTTCAATCCTGGGACATTAATGTGAAGGTCAATCCTGATTTAAATTGGTAAAAGAGTAGCCAGAGAGTTGATATTAACTATTTCCCACTTGTAAATTAAGGACAGATATCCCTTAAGTAGTTTTTGTGCATAATGTGTCAAACAAACAAACCTTCCAACATTCCATGAAAGTTGTCATGCTCTGGTGCACGGTCTCAAATCACTGCACCGAAGGAACGAGGTAAAATTAATCACTACTTTTTAAAATTAAAACTCTCCTTAAAACATGTAAATTGTTATTAAAAAATAATACTTCTATTGTCAGCTAACAGTGTATCTAAGTAGACTTCAGACACATGAATTATATTAAGAAACAATGAGAAATTTAGTTAAATTTAGGAAATATAAATAGGATTACCTACATTTCACCTAAGTGGTAATAGTCTTTTCTTTTTTTTCCACTTCTTTGAATGCATTGGAAAAATGTAAATAGACAGCACAGTAGACTCTACAATAGTAGAGTTAATAGAATAGTGAAGACATGTCAAATAAATATAAAAAAACTAAACCAAGAACACTGTAAACCAAAAAATTCTATTGATCCTTTCTCTTGATTTGTTTTTTAGTATTTATTCTAAATTGTACATTAAAAAAATTTAACTTTAGCTTGCATCAGTGTTTCTTTTTGCTAGTGCTGGTATTACTTATTTCATGTTTCTATTTTGAATATTTGTTAAAACCAATGACACCAGATTTCTACATGGTTTTGGATAATGTTTTATTAATATTAATAATTTTAAATTGATATAAAGTTTTATGACTTACTGATAAATAAGCTTTAAAATTTTAATGCTCTTATACTTAAAATCATTAAATTTAGGTGTTCAACAAGAGGCCTTCTTAAGAAAGTTAAATTAATATAGTTCATTAGGCTTCTCTTCTAAACCTTGAAAAACATTATGGTTTGCCTCACAATTCTATGTCTAACCCTTGAAATAACATCTTAAGTACCTTTTGTGTAAATGAAAAATATGTTGTTGTAATATGTTTATTATATTTATATTTATGTTGTATTTTTATGATATTAGGTTGTCTGGAAATAAATGTTGTTTATCAATTGCAAAGTTTCAAAAAGTATAAACCAGTGTTGTAAAATATGCTTTAATCAAAGTAAGCATCATTTGTTTCAACACACTTTTGTCAATGTGTAATGATGCTGTTTATACTCCTGCTGTAGAAATTAAAAGTAATGAACACCCTGGAAGCTTCTGCTGTTGTTCCTGCCTGGTTTTGAAAGCATTCATTGTTCAAAAAGTAGTCAAAGTGCTTGAAAGAATAAAAATCTGTAGGGAAACGGTCTGGAGAATAAGGTGGATAAGACAGAACCTCGATTCTCAATTTGTTCAATATTTGGAGCATTAACCTTGACAGGTCTCACAACACCAATTTTTGCTGATCTTCAGTCAGCTCATATATAACCTACATATCCAACTTTTTCATCTTTCCAATTGCACTGTGGTGGTTGGCAATGCTTGATTTGCTTGTGTCTTGCTTTACTGCAAACTCATGTACTATTAAGTGAGAGACTGTCACATCTGTTTCACTTAATGTGTTTTCACAGCTTCCTTTCATGACCTTCATGGTATTCAAGACATTCATCTCCATGTCAAAACCTTTGAAACCAACACTGAACTGTACGTTCAGTAACAGATCCATAGCTGAATGCCTGCTTGATGTTCCATGTAGTTTTGGTAGCTTTTCTTCCAAGTTTGAAGTCATAGAGAAAAATCAAATGAAAGTCCTTCTTGTCCATACTGCCTTGGGGGGTAGAGTTTAAACAGTAGATAATTAAGGTACCTTGTAAGTGACAAAGATTGGATTAAACCAACCAACCAGTGATAAGTTACTCAATATTCAGCTTCTTAATGTTATCATGAGAATTCTGGCATTTATTTTTGAACAACCAAATACTTTGTATTAGCTGTCAGTTACAAATTTGTTCACAGCTCTAAGATATTTTATTTTACTGTTCTAGACATGTAACTCGAGTTCTAGACTCTGTAGTCCAACTAATCCAAGAAGAAGACTCTGTACTGGAGTCTTTGTCACTAGCAGACTCCAAATTACGAGGAGATACTTGTCTAGTCATAAATGCTTTAGGAAGTAACCAGAGTCTAACATCAATAGATATCAGGTCAGTATTTGGATTATAAACCAGTATCTTAATTCAGTAAATATCTTCATGAATGTTTGTAGTAACAAGTTTATAACATCAACAATAATCAAGTTGATATAGAGTAACCTTGTATTTTCTAACATCATCAATTATGACAGATCTTATGTAAATGTATGTTTTCTAACATTAATAGTAATCAGTTTAATGTAACAGGTACTCCTGTAGCTTTGCACCTTAACAATGAATAGTTTGTGTTCTGCCCTTGTGACAACCACATCCTGAGATTGTTGAAACCTAACTATGCTATCATAAGAGTTTTTTTTTTCCCCAAAAATAAGGCTAGGTAATTAAATAATTTGAAATTTGACAAGAACTTACCTTGAAACATGTAGTTTCAGTAAAATAAAATATTTAATTTTCATTTTTGCTACTAATTCTAATAACATTTGTTATTCATTTTAGTTATTTGTGTTTGGTCTCTGAATATTTCATCTGTAAAGTTCATAATGTTAGAAAAAGATGTAGGTTTAAGAAGTCTTGATAGAAATAAAAACCCTGTAACCTGCACACTTTCCTGGGCCTTTTTTCTCTGGGGACAAACTAGGAAAAGAAAGGTTCACCTTTTGAAAGTGCTTGGGTTACAGAGTTATATCATTTAACCTGTGAAGTAAAAAAAACTGTTTATTATTTTATTGTTTCCACATTTCATGTGCATAATCTCAAGAACCTCGAAATAAATATTAAGTTTTTTTTAAGGTGAATGTTTATTTTCTATTTTCTGTACTACATAACTAACTTTAACTAATGTTATCAACATATAATGTAATGAAATGTTTAAAAAATGGAAATAGGTACATATCTTTTAAATATACTTTAATATACTTTTGAAACTTTTTTCCTTTGCTTAATTTCACATGTTTATCTTTTCACTTGTAGTTTATTTTTAATTTTCCTTTCCAGTTCTTTCTCTCTTATTATTTATGCTGATACACCAACTGGTGCTTGTAATGCTTTATTATTATTGCACAGCAATTCCCATGCAGAGACTTGCTTCACTAATGTTTGCATACACCAATGATACTATCTTCATTATACACCCTCACAATCCAAGCAACAACAAGGTAAAGGTATAAAAATCATTAAACCATTCAGTTATATAACTTAAGACACAAATAATACATAATGACTTAAAATATAAAAGTAAAACTTAAATGTAAACTCATCAGTTCAGTACATTCAAGGTGAGAAACAATTGTCAAGTGATATTGACACGTCTAGAACACAGCGAACATATCTTCATTTCATACTGTTAGAAAACCAAAGCATGTACAAAAACATTGCATTAATAACATTCTGAAATGAAATCTGCTTTTTTATTGGTTATAAGCATGCCATTCAACTTCAAACATAGCAAAATTGCTTTGACTTTGCAAGTGGGTGACCTTTAAACTTTTCTTTAGGAATTTTTTTAAAGGGCTTGAAAAAGTATTGTAAAACAACTGTTGTATACTTTGGCCATCTGAAGGAAGTATCTGTTTTCCAAACAAAGGTTCTTCTCTACCATCTCATAAATTTGAGAACTTGTAACTGTAAGCCAGTCATGTAACAGAAAAAAACTGCAATTATAATTCATGTTCTTGATCTTTCTTTTTGAAGTTAAAAAAATAAAACTTATGTGATATAAAACTTGCATTATAGCATACTTGATGATGATAATTTCATAAAAATGCATTGATAGTAAAGTGGTGTATTTAAATTTTAGATATAACTTGTTTTCATATGCAAAAAGGAATTTAAATTACCCCCTGTAGTTTTAAACAGTTATCAGGTTTGGTTTTAACTACTGCAACATTAACAGTCATTGCTTGTAGTTACTTAGTAGGTCTTAACATCGAATTATGTAGTACAAGGTGAAAATTGAAGTTTGTTTTTTTTGTATGCTTGTGCTTGTATTTTCATATTGGTTTTTTACTTCTGTTGTAATATGTTTTCATGAGGATTTCAGCTTTATTGGAAAGCTTTTCTACATTTTTTAAAACCACCTCACATTTTATTTTTCAAATAAGAATAATACTTTCTATTAGAATAATTTAGTATTAGAACTTGTATTCTGTATGGGTAAAACATATTGTAAGTTTCATGATTTGCAAGATTGATGACAGTTGTGAATCAAAATTTTCTGTATTAAGTGTCAGTATTAAGTTCTGTATGTACAAATGTACAGTTGATTGGTTTTACAACCAAAATTGTTGAATTATTCAAAGTGTAAGTGTTGCTTGTAAGGTCTATTATACGACAAGATGAACTTTAACCAACTGTGTATGTTAGGGAGCCAAAGTATGCATGCCACAACCTTTTCCAGTGTTATTCAACATGTTCAGAATTATCAATTATACATTTTACTAATTTGGCAACATGTTATGATGGAGAAGATAAAATAGCAGATACAATATACTGGAATACTAAAAAGAAAGATGTGCAGTTTGGAGGTTTTCGAGGCAATGAAGTTACATATGCAAATTGTACAATGGAGAAAAGAATTCTCATTCTTCACATTGCACTTCAACTTGCCTAAATATGACTAACGTCATGGATTCATGGATGTACCTTCAGTATGAATAATTTTGTAATACATTTCATTTTTTTGTGTACAACAGATTTATATATTTTACCGAAAGGCTGCTACAGCTGCTGCATTCCATTATGTACACGTGTTCAACATTCCTTCTGCATAATCAGTTAATAAGTTTAGAGCAAATATTTGTAGAGTGATTTAAATGCAGGTTCTGTCATTTGAGAAAGTGAAATGGCTTTAGTAAAAAGCATTGTAGGTAACAAGAAAAAATGTAATTTAAAGTTATAGCTTAAACGAATGTATGTTTTGGTATTAAAATATACATATATGCTTCCACAACAGTAGAAGAGATTAAAAACAATGTACAAGTAAATGTATTACTTTTTATTTTGAAAAATTATATTAAAAATATAAATATATATGAATATTATTAGTCCTTAGACAATTCATGTACTATTTCACATAAAGTTCATGAACTACAAGTGTTGAATTTAAAAGATCTTGAAGAGTAAATATATTTATTGATAATTAGTTTTTCTTATTTAGTGGAAACTTAATGGGTCCAGCAGGAGCTAAAACACTTGCCAAAGCACTTCAGATTAACTCCAAACTCAGATGCATTCTTTGGGACAGAAATGGAACCTCACCACAAGGCTTTCAAGACATTGCTTATGCATTAGAGAAGTATGGACTTAAGTAATTTTCTAATTTCTTTAAAATGCCCCCTCTTTTATTTTCTGTGATGTCAGTGACTTTATTACTAGTTGATGTTTGTGATTTACCAACTTATTTTGATATAAAAATCTATGTAGTTTTTCTTTATGAGTAAGATTTTGCTACAAAAATTTTGTTACTTGCATGTATAAACTTGAAAGTTTTATAAGTTTAAAAGAAGTACTTCAAGTCTTTTAATTTCTTTAATTTTAACTCTCAAGTTTATAGTTAAATATAGTTTTGCTTCTAAAATCTTTTATTTCTCATACTGGACATTTTTGTGTTTATTAGGAATTATACATTACGATATATGCCCTGTCCTATTAATGATGCTACGGCAGCTATGAAGATAGCACCAGAGAAGACTGAGAATGCATTGAAAAGGGTAAAGGAAGTTTAATTGTACATATAAGAAATTGACTCGTGCATTAATTATTATAATTTAAAAGCACTTGCTGATCACTTAACTTCATTTTGGTTTTAGCATTATATTGAAACTTTAAAAAGTTTGAAGTACAGTATTAAACAATTAATTCTATGTATTCATTCAAAAAGCCAATTTGTTGACAAAGATATTTGATATTTTTAAAGCATGTAAGAAGAATTATTGGAGTAGATAATCCATGTGAATAACTAAGTACTTTATTGCTGTCTATAAAATAAACCCTAATAGTTGTAAAGAAAAAAGAAAAGATAAAAACTGTTTTACGTGTGTTTCTAGTGTATTAGTCATAATACTCTGTGTTAAGTATTCTGTATTTTTAAATATATATTCATTTGTGAAATGCAACCAAACTTAAAATAGTTTTATATCGTTAAGAGTAGTTATGAAGCATGTAACATTTTCTTCTAGATTGAAGAATTACTACATCGTAATGTTTCTCCTAAAAAGTTCAGCAATGGACAAGCATTTAGATTACAACAGGGATTTTTACTAAGCTCTACCCAGCAAGTAAGCTCTGTTTGTTGGTTAATGATTATCTTAGTTTATGACAAAGTTAGATAGTCCAAATTTATGCATTAATATTTAGATAATAATGTGGAACCTGTAGCTGGTAACTTCATAAATTTCATGTTTTGTATGTTTGTAGATGAGTACTAAAATGTATTGATAATTTTTGAATAATAATGATCTTTACAAATTGAAAATAATGTGCTTTTGGGGTTTTAGTTCACTGACAGAAAATGCTTGATTTTTTTATAGTAAATGAAATATTATAATCTAATTAAAATTTATAAATTTAAGTGATGCTTAGTCTGAGAAAAAGTAGCAAGTTTTACAGTAAGGAAGGATATGTTTTAGAACAGATAAGATGCTTTGATCACTGGTGTTGATCATTCTCAAGTATGCAATTTTAACACTAAAAGAAGGTTTTAGTATTTAATATCAACATTAAACAATTAGAACTGATGGTAAAGTGCCTTTTAAAAGCAGTATTCATCAACCATTGCATTAAAGTGTCAAATTTATTTCTTAATCTTTCTGCTAATATATTTTTTTTAAAGTATAATTAATTTCTTTTTTCTTTCTTTCTTTCTTTTTTTGCTTTTAAGCTTTGGAGTTTAGCTAGAACACAAATTGAGAAAAAAAATTAAATAAATCATAAAAATTAGAGTTGAAATTCCATTAACTAACTTTTTTTCAAAATTGCTAAGTAATAATATGTGTAAAAGTCCTGGCATGGCCTGTATGTTAGGGCACTTACAATCTGTAGTAGTGGGTTTGAATCTCTGCTCCTGGTAATGTTCACACTTTCAGGTGAGGCTCTGATGCAATGTGATGATCAAACTACTTTTAGTTGGTAAAAGAGTAACCTCTAGATGAATGGTGTTGGCTAGCTGCCTTCCTCTAGTCTTCCACTATTTAATTGGGAATGACTGGAGAGAAGATAAATTCAGATGAAATAATTAGTGCACAAGATCACCTACAAAAGTTGTAATATTTTCAAAACGAGACCCTAAAACTTGAGCATTTTCGAATAGTTGTCTGTTCTTCTTCAGGAGAATAAAGGGTTATGTTTAATGAGTGGGATGAAATGTATAGCCTCGGATACTGATGTCACATAAACCCTATGTTCAGTATGAGGTGGCTTGACTAGCCAATAAACCTAGAGTTGCTTGTGTTAGGTTTAATTTTGTGGTGTGTGAAGTTCATAATAGTTATAAGAATTGTTAACAGATTTATATAAAGATAAAATCAATAAACAATAGAAATAAAATTAAAATTAAGTAACAGTAAAAGGTGGTGGGAAATAAAGATGATAATGTAGCTCACTCAGTGTATAGGAAATCAAACATATATATAGAGAGAGAGAGAGAGAGAGATTTGTAAGGACAAATAATACTAATAATGTAAAGTAAGTTTGATCATGAGACTTGCAAAGGTCAACAGTCCTGGAATCGAGGTTTATACCATTTGGTGTTAGTTTAACAGTGCTGTCTAATAAGCTTCTTTAACTTCCCTGTTTCTGTTAGATCTAAAACTTTTCTCTATACCTATGTGTAATGTCTTCAAGAGAGTGTCCAGGCATGTTAGTGTTTTTGTGACTGGAAATCCTTTTGTTTTTATTGTTGATTTATGGTTATTGAAATGTTCCCATATAGTTTTAGTTTGATCCCCATATTGAAAATTGCATTTTTGACAGTGTAGTTAGTAAATAACATTTTTTGTAGAGCAATTTATGGAATTACTGATTTTGAATTGCTTTTGGTTGTTTTTATCAGTAAATTTATCAGTTTTCTTCATGAACTTAAAGGTTTGACATGATTTGTTATTGCAAGGTTGACTTCCACCTGGTATCGACTTAGAGTTTACTGTAGCGTGAATTAAGTGTGAATGCAAGGTTTTATTCTTTCTGAAAGAAACAACAGGAACTTCTGTGAAAATAGATTTTAATTGATCATTAAGTTGAAGGAGGTAAAAATGTTTCTTTAGTATCTGGGGTAGATTTTGTAGTTTTGGGTGATGGGTATTAATTAGTGGAACATGAAAAGAATTGGTTTCAGGTGATTGTTTCAAGACATATGCACATGGTATGTTGTTAGCATTCTCAGCTTGTTGGGTGATAGTGTTTTGTTTATAACCTCTTTCAGTCATAGTCTGTTTCAAAGAATTAATGTGACGGTCACAGTTTTCACTATGAGAGCATATCTTCTTTAATCTAAGTGCTCAATTGAATGTGGTATTGTGTTTGGTGTGTGGAGGGTGACAGCTTTGATTATGTAAGTATTGTATTAGGTTGAGGAATAATTTGTGAGCATTTTTAAATAATTTCATTCAAGCATTACATGCAAGACTATACAATACTTCAATGCATGAACACATTACACCCAAAACATTTATTATGATACTTTATTTCATGTAATACCTAGGTATATAGTATGCATTGTTTCAAACGAAATTGCAAGAAATTAAATGCGAAAAGCAGATGGTGTCGAAAATGCTCGATTTTGTCCACTTGACATTCCATTTAATGAGCTGAAAATGAAAGCAAAAATTAAAGACATATGAAAATCAAACACACCATCTATTAGAGCAAAAAATTATCTACCAAATGACATGAAATATTTTTCAAAAGCATTTCATTTATGAATATATTTTTTAACTTGAAAAAACGCTCACGAATTATTCCTCAACCCAATAGTTTATATGTACAAATCAGTATGTAGAACACCATATTTTAATGTTATGGTTACATCCAAGAAACTTGTTTGGTAGTGGAGTAGTCTAGAGTGAATTTAATAGAACTGTGGAAGGTGTTAACAAGTCTATTAAAGGACACGAGTGAGTCTTCGTCTTCTACCCAAATGAAAAAAAAATGTCATCAATGTAGCATCTCCAAAAAGTTAGTTTGTCTGTGCAAATTTCCAAAAGTTTTGTCTCTTAAGTTTCCCATAAAAATGTTGGCATAGTTTGCTGCCATCTTGGTGCCCATAGCTGTGCCTTTTGTTTCAATATATAATACATTATTAAATTCAAACGAAGAAGAATAGTCAACTGTTGGAGAGAAGATGAATGCTGATTGGTAAATTTGCTTAAGAATCAAGGATGTATCAGCATCCATGGT
Source organism: Tachypleus tridentatus (assembly GCF_004210375.1). NCBI lineage: Eukaryota > Metazoa > Arthropoda > Merostomata > Xiphosura > Limulidae > Tachypleus > Tachypleus tridentatus. The sequence continues at coordinate 49,182,449 of NC_134825.1, read as the reverse complement.
GCCCTAACAACCACAGCAGTTATTAGAACTTAAATGGAAGATGTAAACTCTTTTTACTAACATATTCTTATCTCTTATACTTTGTTTACACTTCTGTTCATCTTTTACCTTTCCATTTTGCCTTGCCTAACCTAAAATTTTGTGATACATTATTAATAGTTCCTTATTCATTTATTGTTTATTTGACCATGTTGGTCTTTTAGTTTCAGTTTTAAATATAAAAGCCTGTACTTTTAATGGTATTCACATTAATGCACTTATTGCATGTAAGTGTACAAATATGAACATAAGGACAAAAAATTATTCTAGTACATTTCATGTGTTGTGGGAATAAATATTTTGTCTTTTTTTTTTGTGGATCTCAGCACGTGGCAATTTAACTTGGATAGGGTGAACTAAATTTTCAAAATCTTGTACAACCCATGAGAAAATCAATGAAAACATCATGGGCATTCCTGTACAGTGTAGAAAATGTATAATTTTACCACAGTTCCTAAAAAGTAAATAACAGAATGTTTGTATGTTTTATATCTGGAAAATTAAGGAACTCGGTTTTTCTTAAGTATCCTAAAATTCTAATTCAAATATTAGTACTTCTCCATTTACTACCTGTCTGTTGTGTCTCATTCACCTTTTATTCTCTTGTTTCTAACAAAGTGAAATTTTCGTAATATTCAGTGTTTTCAGTTTGCCTACATAATAAATAGGAAGGTAAGTATCTAATGAAAGTATTGTCAAACCCATTGCAAAAAAAATAATAATAATAATTTTTTTGTTCCTTACCTCAATCCTCTAGATGGTAGATCGACTAATGGTGCACGTACAGGATGCTATCAACAGCAGTAAAAGAGCGTCAGATACTAGCAGCAGTCTGGAAGAAGTAACTCAAGCTGAGGGTTATCTTAGTGATGCAAACAATGCTAAACAGGTGCTAATGTTGTGTATTACATCTTGTCCACTCGTATAAAATTACTCAGTAAATGGTTATCAGCAATAAACAAATCACCATATAAAGCAAAATCCACAGTCGTAACAAAAATATATTAGTGCTACTCTATGTAATGTGTTTGTTTAAAATGTGAAACTCAGATTTTGAATAAATAGAACAGTGAAAAATTATTTGTCCTAAATGTACTTTAAAGATTATTATGCTCTGGTTCACTTATCTAGTTTAATCTTATGATCAGTGCAAACCTTGTCATCTTTATCACTCAGTGTTTACATATTTACCAACTAACTCTGTGAAGCTTACACAAGGTATAGTTGACTAAATTTTGTGTGAAATACATCATTAGAGATTAATCAAGAGAGACTGAGTGTTTGTTAAAATATGTCAATAATAGCAGAATAGTATTGACTTTGATAGCAATATAATGTTTCTGGTGACTATACGTCCAATACTTATTCTGAATTGTGAAGCAGTGTTTTATTTCTTTCTGTATTGTTAGCATGAAAATAATTTTAACTACCTTTCCTTCATGTGTTATAAATATATCACAGAAGTCCATGTTACAATATTATTAGAGATATTTTAGCATGAAAACAGCAATCATGCACAGCAAAGAATGAAAATTGGAAACATTATTGTAGTTTTAACTTATATAATGGCTAAAATATTTGTCTGTTAAAGATTGTGTGATAATATCATGAGACCATATCAACTAAAACATTTTTTAGTTGATAGACATTAACTTTTTACTATCAGTTTGCTGTTTGAATGACTTTATAAAAGCACTGATTTGCCAATAATAGTTTATGTAACTCGAAGTTAGTAGTTTAGACAATCTTAAACATCCAATTGTATATTTTTCTCTTCTCTAGCTTTTAACACGTCTTCATGAAGTAGTACTTGAACAGGAAGAAGTGGGTAATCCAGTGGAGATTAAGCTTCAAGATTTTGTAGATGAACTTTCAGTAACTATGGAGACGTACTTAAAGGTGTTTTAGCATGTTAAATTCTTTAATTATTTGTTCTACAGTCAGTTCTCTTATCCATTAACTACTATAGAGTGCAAAACCAGTTTTAAAAAACGTCTTAACATGCATATTTTTATAATGTAGAAACCAGATTTTTGTTAATTGTGCATGGATATTTTTGACATCTAGTCTGATATTGTTCTTCATTGTTGTTTTAATTCTGTTTGTATGGGTTTTATTATCATTATAAATTCAATATGTCAATTATAATATTCATAAATTCAACAATTGGCAAAGAAATTTTGGTGGGGAAAAAGAAATAAATTGGAGAAAATATTTTCAATATTTATTTTAATGCTGAAATTAAAAATGCTAAAAAGTTTTCACATTTTAAAGAAATTTAAAACCAGTGACATGCATGTTCTTTGAGTCATACATCAAGAACTAAAGATTACAAGTTCAGTAATTGACTGCACTTTATTTCTTAGCTAAAATGTTGTAATATTTTATCACATTCTTATTAAAATGTAAAAAATAATTCTGTAAAATCCTCTATTTCTAGAATTCATCAGCTTGTATGATGAAATGTGTATGCGTGATCAGTGTCCAAATATAATGGCTGATGAGGTTAGTATTATTCAATTGTGTGTGATAATGTGACTCTTTGCTCTGTCTTTGCCATGCTACTTTTACAAATATTTTACTCATTTAGATATTAAATACCAGAAATTATGCTCCATAGCTCCTACATAAAGATAAATGTGTTATAACTCTTCAGTTACCTGAGACCAACATTTTAAACAAAAATTCTGAAGCAAGAACTTTATTATCATTCCACCAGTATGACAAGCCTTAGATTTTAGTTTTCATCATATATTTTGAATGTGTAGAGTCTGAACTACAGTTTGGGATATGTCATTGTATTTCCTGAAGTTTTTAATGTAAATTTGTATCTTGTGCTTGTAGATCTGTAGATACAAAGTATTGGAATTTTTACCCATTTTGGTTTATTCTAAACATCTTATAGGAAATTCAACATTCAAAATTTTTCTTTTCTTAGTTCTTACAACCATTTTTGTAATTATTGGATGTTTTATTTGAAACTCGCTTCTCATATTCTCCTATACTCTGTAAGTGTTGTGTAATTTTGTATTCACATTTGTTTTTCAAGTTGAGAAATCTTAATTGACTGGTGCTTGCTTTGTACATTTAGCCTAGATGTGTAAGGGAGTTTTGAAAAGTAAAGTTGAAATAAATGTTTTTAAAAGTAACATTACATTTATTGAAAATTTATTTCAATTTTTGTAGTAGTATATCAGATTACAACAAGGTTTTTAGTGGTTATATTTTTTACTTTTGCAATAAATTATAAACTGAAAGATATATTATAAAGTATTTTAAAATTCATCACAAAAATTATAGCATACCATATTATTAGCTTGTTTATGAATGTCTGGTTTTTAAAGTATTGGTAATGGTAATGCAATCTGAAATTTTGTTATGCACTATTGGATGTAAAGTCACAATGCCTTAATCTGTATGTTACAATCTTTAATATTCTTCAGAAAGTGCAGAGTGATCTTGAAACACTTTGTCAAGAGAGAGGCTGTCTTCCTTTAGACTTCATACGTCAATGCTTGCTGGAACAAACTGCTGCTGACATTTTGAACAAGCTGAGGTTAGTTGCTTGTTGATATGCAACATGCATTCCATTTAATCTCTGATTGATGAAGTCACTTCACATTGGTGCCACAGTATTGATGGTTCATTTATTATAGATTGTTACTAAATTCATATGGTATTTTGTTTTCATGATATAAACGTTTCAGAAAAATAAATCAGTTTTAAATTTTTTAACATTTCAGTATAAACAAATAGTAAGGTACAGACACCAGTAAACCTCAGAATATTAAATCTCACTTTTAATTTATATAAATACAGATTGGTTAACATCTACATTATATTAAACAAGATAAATTAAAAGTGAGATTTATCATTTCAGTATAAACAAATAGTAAGGTACAGACACCAGTAAACCTCAGAATATTAAATCTCACTTTTAATTTATATAAATACAGATTGTTTAACATCTACATTATATTAAACAAGATAAATTAAAAGTGAGATTTATCATTTCAGTATAAACAAATAGTAAGGTACATCAATGAGAGACAGCAGTAAACCAATATTTATATAAACTGATAAAAATAACGTTTAGTTTAGAAACATTTATTATTCATAAACCATTAATGTTGTACAGGCATAGTTTAGATAAATGAGTTTGTACAAGAAGGGTATAATTTAAATGAAGTTCAGGACTTTTCACATTCCATAAAATAAAAAATTAGAACAAAAGAAAAATGTACCTTGATAAAAAAGTTTTGACTGCTAACCTAAAAACAAAACTATACCAGCAGAATTTGGCCTCTCAGTAGGGGTCAGCCATGAAGATGTGCTGTTTAGGCTGAATTATGTTCTTTTTGCATAAAATAGTAGAAGTGTTCATGTTGAAAAAGGTTACCACATTCAATTGCCTTAGAGTAGCAGGTAAGTTTTGCTGGGCTTTCCTTGTCATATTTATCAGTAGAACTTTTGAAAAACACATGGAATCATTGCTGTGTTTTGTGTGGAACTTTGGTCTATAATATGAGACTTATACACTTCCTGATTATGAGGAAGTATGAATTTAGGAAATGCACCTTTCAGATGTCACATGAAGTGTAGATCTGTTTTCAGATTTAAAATTACAGAGTACTGAAAAGCTTTATTTGGGAATCAACACACTTGAATATTTCCCTTACCCAGACTGGGTGTTAAATGTGTTATTAAATTTTAAACATTTGTATTTTGACCAGAAATTTTGAGATACATTACATTTATTTATAACTGAATCATTGGCTATAAATTTACTGGGTTTTGTACACTCCTACAACATCAACACACTTAAAAAATGCTTATCACTTAAGGCTATCACTTATCATGGATATTACAAAGAGAAAAGTTCTTTTGTAATAAACTAAGATGTTTCTATAATCACTTAGATTTGTTTACTGTTGAGCATACTTCACTATTATTAACTGACTCCTTAAACTATTGTTGTAGGATCATTTAAAAACTGTTTCTGTGAAGTGACATAGAAAAGTCCTGGTGTATGTATCTTATCAAAACATGATATATTTTTAGTGGATATACCTGAATTTTTTAAAATATCTGCTGTTAACTTGGAGTTAAAAAGCATTATTTACTAACAAAAAAAGGTTTTTATATTATGATTTATTTTGTGGAATTATCTTTTTATAGATATTTTAATATGAACAACTATTTATTTAAATTATTTCTTTATTTTTCCAGTGAGATCAACTTGTCTATTGCAGCTCATCTTTCTGACAGAATTTTGGATGAAGTTATTGAAACACTTTCACATAGTCACAAATATTTGGTATGGCTTTTACTTTTGTTCTTTTCCTCTACTGTTCTAGTTCATTTGAAATTAAAAGGTTTATAACAAAATAAATACATAAAACCTCAAAAGGATTTAAGTACCTACTATCATCTAGATGATGGTTTTCATCATATGGAATAAACACTGGATAACTGGTTTCAAATGTGGAGAGAAAATAGTTATGCTTTAGGTTATTTGGAATTGAATAGTAAGAATGAAAGCTTATAACAAGGTAAAAACAGAAAAAAACTGAACACTTTTCTGAAATCTTTAGACCTCCCTCTTCCTCCCCCAAACAAAAACAGCAGTTTTTCTCTATGTGCATTATGTAACTTGTTAAGTTCACATTTCAGTTTGATCATACAGGGAAAGCTTTATTGTAATTGGAAAGGATGTATTATATCTTTTGATACAATAAGTAAGAACCTCTTCTTTCTATTAATAGTAGTTGTCCTCCTACTGAGTTTTTTATGTCTTATTATGCAGGTTGAGAGAGGGAACCAACGTAGCTCTACACCTGATGTACTGAGGAATCGTAGCCGAGCAGAAGGTGGAATGAGAACAAGTCAGAGTGGAGATTCTCAGTTTGATACAGATAGTTTTAGTGAGAGTTTGGATTCTCCTCTGGTAAGTTTAATAGATTACTTTTTTGTCTAACATTTTGTGTAACCAACCTCAGTTAATTGAGGAGCAATCTAAATAGTATCACCACCACTTTCAAATTTATTTTCATATGCATATGGCTTATTTATCAAAGAAGTGTAATATTATCAAATGTAATATGGGTTTCAATTCATTGAAACATTATTAGATTATTTTTTTATTTTCTCAGTCACCTAATTAAAAAAAAAACAATCACAATATGGATACCTTAATCTTTCAGACAAATTCTTTTTTCACTGGAAATTTGGTCTTTATTCATAAATTACAGATATTAAATTGATAAATGTTTGCTACATCACTAAAACTGTGAAATTACTGAAGTATGTCTGGTTGTTATATTATTGTAATATATAATTTTTATTTCATTATAAAATGTTTATGATCAATTTACATTCCATATAGCTTTATACTGGTCTGAAACTAAAACACTGCTTCTTAAATTTAATCGTTTGGGAAAGTTAAACATTGAACATGTATATTTTGTGAAAAAATAGTACAACACTTTCAAAAATATTCCAAACATAATTACATAATTTTTTATCTCCTGTCATGACCAAAACAAAATAAATAAAAGTGGACAAAACATACTCATTATAAATGTCAAGATGTTTCACTAAATAACATTATTGAAATCTTATAAAGTTTTTGCAAAATACTTTTTAAAGCATTCTTTGTGGATGATTTGACAGATGGAATAAAATTTTTTCATACAAATTATAAATTCAATTCATGGAAAACAAAAATAACTGTCTGCAGTTTTGTTTTTCTGAGTACATATTTATGATTTGAGTCAGAATTTAAAAAATTGGTTAGAATGTACTTTAAATACCACTTTTCACAAAGCTTAACTTTTTGTTAAAGGTTTCAGTTGTAAAATATGAAGTTCAGCACATAAAAATTTCATTCATAAAATTAAGTCATTAAAATGAATCGCAGTTTAATAATATTATCAAAGTAAAGTTTATTCATCATACTGAGATTTAGAATTGCATAAGTGTGTTTATATTATTAGTTTAAATTAATCCTTTTTAAAACATTAATAATTTTATCAGTTAAACTGTTTTTTCACATTATATTTTAATTCTAAACATTTTACACTTTAGCTTTATGAAAAAATTCTCTTCGCTTTTTTCTTGAAGCTTTTAGTAAAACAAACTAAATTGACTTGTCATTATCTTCCAGTTAACTTTCTGGTTCTGCTGAGGGAACAGATAATCATTAACAGTATTTAAATTTACAACTTTTAATTGCTATTTTTTGTTTCTTTTTGCTCATGCTGGCAGCAACTGGCTTGGTTAAATCTAGTAAGTATGAAGCTTCTACACAGCACACATTGTTAGGTCAAGACAACATGTGCTAGTGCATGTTTTCTGTGGTAATGTGGAAAGTTGAGGAAGGCTGTGGCCTGTAAGTGTGAATCTTTTACACAGCAGCTAATGTTAAATCAACACATCAAGTGCTAGTGCATGTTTTTTATAATATTAAAAGTTTAATAAGGAAATCTGTAAGTATGAATCTTTTACACAGCAGCTATTGTTAAATCAACACATGCTAGTGCATGTTTTTTATAGTAATGTGGAAAGTTAAGGAAGGCTGTGCCTTTTAAGAATGAATCTTTTTACACAGCAGCTATTGTTAAATCAACACATCATGTGCTAGTGCATATTTTTTATAGTAATTTGGAAAGTTTACTGAGGAAATCTGTAAGTATAAAACTTATACACAGCAGCTATTGTTAGTTTAAGACGTGCTAGTACATGTTTTTGTAATAATGTGAAAAGTTAAGGAAAACTGTACCTTTTAAGATTCTTGCATATCAGTTGTTGTTATAGACATCACATACAAGTGCACGGTTTTTAGGATATTGCATTTTAAATACATCTCATAAGATTAAGTATTCTATACACATATGCAGATAAAAAAGTGCATGTTTTGTGAGTGTTAGATGATAAGAAAGGTTGACATAACAAGAGGCTTGTATACTCTTCTAATGTTTCAGTTCTAGATAAATTGTCTTGATGAATTATTCTTACATTCTATTAAAACAACAATTTTATATAATATATCTTATCTTTAAAAATGTATGAAAGTTGCAGTGGTAGCAAATTGAGACTATAAATTGATTAGATAGAGGATAAATATAAATAATTATTTACATGAACGTAAAAAATTAAATCCCTCCTTTGAATTATTTTTATGCTTAATTTAGAACTAAGAGTGTATTTGCATGCAAATTCACAATTACAAGTATGATTAAAAATGTGTTATGAAAAGTGTGCAGAAATACCAACTGCTTTTAATTGATATTGCAGTTCTCATATTCATTTATTTTCTTTGAGCTTGTATTTATACTTAGGTCAGTTTAGCTGCAGGTATGCAGTTCATATTGTTTTTAGTTTTCTTAATTTATTTCATAAGCTGACTTTTATAAATTGTTTTCTCTACATTCATTCTAATAATGCATTTTAAACCATTTATATGCATAAAATATTAATACAGTCAACAAGAAGTAATTGTGTTCTTTACTATAAACCAGAAGACACATTAAAACCTCTAAAGCAACATTTTAAAACACGAAATTACTTCACATGTGAAGTTAGGTTTTTCTTTTGTTCTTTAGATTTCTTATATTAAACCAGTAGTTCCTGTTTACTTTTAAACTGATTTGTTTTCAATGTTCCAATTTATTAAGAGTTTCATTATAAAAATAATAATAATATTATTTTAGGAAATTTATTGTATAGTTTTAAGTTAGAAATGAACTTCTCTGTTAACTTCAGAAAGATTGTTTTCTGTGCAAAGTGAAACTTCTGTACAAAAATTAAAACCTATCTCAAAACTAATGAATTTATTAGCACTCTCTGAGTATAATTAAATGAAGTGTATGCTGTTTTGTTTATTTCCAGGCAACACCAAAGTTATCAACAAAAAGGAAAAGTGTACACACACGAAAGCTCAGGCCACAGTCAGTTGTTGGTAAGTTATAAAAAATCGTCCTCTTTTCTTGGGAAAAGCTAATTTAAAGTTGGTAAGTTGTATCTTTTTAAATCAATCTTTTTTGTATTGAATAAATCCATACATAATCTGGTGCTGTATGGAATTAGATGCTATTAGAATAACACTGAATGTTATCTATTTTTAGTTAGAACTTGTGTTATTATAAAACAAGGACTCATCTGGTCCTGGCTGGAAATATTTATCAGAAGAAAACTGGGTATTTTCTGTTTTACTTGGAATTTGGTTTGCATATTCAAACTTGATCAAAACCAGATATTACTAGTTTTGGTTGAAAAAGTAATTAAATATATATATATATATATATATATATATATATATACACACAATCCATAATGATGCATATTCAGAAAGCCCATAATGCCACCTATAAACAGCCACTAGCATAAACCATAAACTGCACCTTTTCTTTTTTCCATTCACTTAAGTGCTATAAGGCTTTAGATGATTATTTTATTTTAAATGTTTTGATTTTTTATGCACAACTCTGTTCTGAAGATTATGAAATATTACGTTTACACTGTTTAATAGAGTACTTGAATGATTAGATACGATTTATTATTTTCTCTACTTTTCTGTTAAATAAACCCTTTTTGTTTTTTTATACCTGCATGAATTTTGTTTTATATTCTGTTGATAGATAGTGTAGATGGTATAGCTGCTGATGATATACCAGATCTTCTACCAAAGGATGCTGATGGTATGTTAATTTTCTTTATTCAGCAAGCGGATTTGATTTTATTGTTGTATAATAATTTTTACATGTGCACTTCAAATCTTGTAGGTTGCAGTTCATGGGTAATGCATGGTGATGATGTGCTTCATAAAGCTATTAATATCTTCAGTTTCATTCCAGTTTTCATTTAATTTCTTTCTGTGATAAAAGTATTAATCTGTTTGTTTTTTTTATTTATGGGTGTTAATATTTTGAAATTCACCAGTACTTGAAATGTCAACTACCAGCTGCAGAATACAATTTCATTTGAAAATAAAAGTTTAATTTTGATTATATCTAATTATTAGTAGTTTCTTAAATTTTAAATAAAATATTTCTGGTAATTTTAAAGAGGGGTGCTATTGTAATAGTCATTGCTAGATGGACACTCCTGTCTTTATATTGAAAATGAAAAGTGTTTTTGTTTTTTAGTGAAAACAATTATTGGGAAACAAGCAGAAAGAATGCAAATTAAATGCGAGTTGGCTGCATTCCTAGTGAGTTTTATCAAAGAAACCCTATGTTATTTTACAATGGAGATGTGACTTTAAGACATTGATCCAACAGTCTTGTTTGATAAATCCTATCAACTGAAGAAATTTGCAAAATTCTTTATCTTTTCTAATGTTCTTGTGTGTAAAAACATTCACTGTTTGCCTCTTTGAAAGAAAGAAATGTAATGTTCCCTTGTATATTTGGATTTTAATATCATAGTAGTTAATTTTAGATACATTTAACTACAAATTTACCTTCAGGAGAGAAATATAACAGCTTTCAGAAATATTAATTGACTTTAGTTGTTATCACATGTTTAAAAGAGGTGACCATTCCCTAAACAGTTAAGTCTTACAGAATGGATTACATTGTAATATAATTGTAAGTTAATAATTTATTATATTAATCAAACAAAAATGTTTTCCCAGTGATGAGCAAAATTTTTAAAACTTCTAATGTTTGATCGTGCTGTTTTAGTTTTCCACTTTTGAAATTGAATTTTTTAATTACAAATAGTGTTCCTTATTATCCAATAATGACTAATCAACCTATTTGAACATTAATATGACTAAACCAAAATTACACATGGAAAATTTGTTAGTGTTTAGTCTGTCTTGTTACCTAATAGTCACTTTACCACTTGCCCTAATTATAAAAATGAAACATATTTTATACATTGGACCAGTTGTTAGCTTTTTCAATTTGTTTATCTGGTTTGTATCACATTACTATCTCTCCAAAAAAAATATGCCTCACCCTTCTGGTCTGTAGGAGCATTATAGGAGTGATGGTCATATCTCAATATTTGGTCAGAGTAGCTCATAAGTTGGTTGTTGTTGGCTAATTGCATTCTCTTTAGTCTGTTGCCTCAAAATTAGAGATAACTAACACATATAGCTCCCACTAACTTTACATATTATTTAGGATTAACAATATAAATGTTTTTGATTTACAGATAATTGCCTTTATTAAAACTCTTGAAAATGCATAAATTTCATACCAGCATCTTGAAATATTTACCTCTTTTAAATTTTTGTGACATTAAAGATACCTTTGTAAAATTGAAGAATAATTACAAGAAGCTGCTGAGGAATTTTTTCTTTTAAGTGTTAAACTGAATACAATGCCTTTTGTGTGTGGTGAGCAGTTTTCATGTAAAAGTTTTATCAAACAATTTGGTGAAAAATATCCATATTAATATTCTAATCTTCAGCTAGTGAGAATAGAAATACTGAAACAGACAAAGTTACTGGTAGCATTTTCTTTCTGTTGTATAAACATTTTTGTTGTGGTTTTACACCTGACTGTTTTATTCTGACTCTGGTAATGTAGTTATACATGCTTTTTCTTCTTTTAATATTGTATGACCAAAGTCTGCAAGTCACTGAACTTTATTTTTTCATGTAATTACTTATGAACTATAGTCAAAGTGCAATGTCCTTATCACATTTAAGATAAACATGTTGGAATGAGTGTTATTCTACAAGGCATGACAAGAAAAAATGGATAAATGGCATAAATTAACATGTCTAAATAAAAACTTTATCTTAGTTTTATTTTGTGCTATGTTTTGAGCAGGTACCCTCTGTCCAGCAATAAAGATTGTGTTACAATACAATTATGCTCGGGAATAATTGTTAAAAGGTAAAATAGTGCAATGGGTATAGTTACATGCATTCAGTGTAGATCATGGTGACAAAATTACTGATAGAAACATTGAATGTATTACATAAATATTCTTATATTTAGAAAGAATATGGAAAAAAGTAATTAGAGCAACTAAAATTGATCTTAGAAATATAAACCTAGAAAAATAATAAACATAAATTTGCAAAATAATCAAATAATAGCCTAGTAAAATAAAATAATCCAGATGAATAATTATGGAAAGAAAAAAATTTTGCATAGGTAAAGTTAAAAAGAAAGATTTAACTGAGAGTAAGAGGTGAAATAAATACAGCTAAAGAAAAGGTTTAAGGACTGAAAATAGACAAAGGGCTGATGAAGGTTTATAATTATTTAAAAGTAATTTTTTTGTTTGTACCATAAGGAGATTTAGTGTTAAGTTAGAAGGTGTACAATGTTTAAAACATTTTGCATGTTAATTTGTTAATTGGAGCATTTCTCATGACTGAGACTACCAAGTTGGAGGTACAATTTTGGTCAAGAGAATTAAGGTGTCTAGAAACTGAGAGGTCAGTAGAGCCTTCTCTTACAAATTTAAAGTGTTCACAAAAAAAACAAAACATGCAATCTGTAGGCTGTATCTCCAGTGACACCTGCTGCATTAGATACACTAAAGAATGCATTCTGATATGTTGTTGTAATATCTCCTGATGTGGAAAGTGTAACTAGAGAAAATTATTGTACTGTTGTTTGAAATGTATGGAGAGATGTAACAAATTTTTATAGTACAGAAATGAGTTCCATTAGAGGGGGCATTGTTCTATAGCTATGGGTGCATCAAGTAGTCTTTCAGATTAAGATTGTCCATAAGAAATTGTAAATATAGTAAATATTTTGGCAGTGGTGAGGTCAGTCATCCATAATTGAAAATTGATTTGTATGATATTGGCTGCCAATCTGTTGATCAGGAATTTTCTAATTAATGCTCAAGATTCACAAACTTGGTTATTCTGGCTGTCCCATAATTTTGGCTTGTAATTACTACACTCAATAATTATCTAATTACCTAAATTTTATCCTGATTGTTTCTCCCCTCCTGTGTTAAAGATACCATTTATGTTGTAAATCATCTTAAAGCCTTTTATCACACAAAACCTGTAAATCACATTTTTATTATGAATATACAGCTCCTGTAAAACTGTTATTCCTCAAAATGGTGCCATGCTAGTTCTAAAACATTTTTTGAACAAATGAGATACTAAACTTCCCACCATTGAATCTTTCTTTCAAATTACAAAATTAGTTCTCACAATGAATGCCTTAAAATCAAATGGTCATTTCTATCATTAGCTTGCTAATATTTTTGTAGATACAGAAATGGATTCTTCCTTCACTAATATGTTGGTTGGCTACCTCAAGGATGTCTCTGTGGTACTTATGATGCTATTTTTCCTAATCTTTCTCCATTACATTGAAGATATCTTGGTTATTGTTACATGTACCAAATCTCATTTAGAGAAGTTCACTTTGTCCACAACTCCATCAAGTTCTTAAGCATGTTTATCAAATCTGATACTAGTGCCTGGGCATCAAGATCAACATTTTATCCTGTTATTTTAAAACAACAGTACACTAAAAAGACCCTAATAGTCATTCTTACCTAGACTGTTTTCATCCTTACAAAACCAAGGCTTCTACTCTTAAAGGACAGCTTATGAGATTGAGTCACTTATAAGAGGACCAAGACCAACTCTAAACTACTGAGATGGCAGGATTTTTCCAACAATGTAAATACATGGTCAGTGTCATAAAAAAAAACAAAAAATCTAACCATCTGCACAAGGTATCTAATGCCATTTCCTACCAATCTAATGAGAAAAAAAAAAGCCATCATGATAGATACCCCCTTGTTATTCTTCATGCCATCTGCATCTACAGATTCACAACCAGTATCATACAAAAAAAATTAAGTTACTGACAACTGATCCCATCACTTCCAAAATATTTACAATGCCTCCCATAGTTTCTTATAGATATAATCCCAACCTCAGACTGCTTAATCCACATGAAGGTAAAGAAAAGTTTTCCCTCATTGTCAGAACTCATCATTGTACCAGAAAAATTTGTTATACCTGTTGGCACATTTCAAACAGCACCACAATAACTAGCTTTAGTTGCACTCTTCACATTAAGGAACATTACACCTGCATGTCAGAATGCCATTTACTGCATCCAGTGTAGCAGGTGTCACAAACTATACATTAGAAAATTAGACTGGATGATAATTTTCTTGAAAACCTTAGATAGGTAAAAAAAAAGACTCAACTAACCACCTAATTTCTAGGCACCTTAACTTGCCTGACCAGAATGGAGCCTCTGAGTTGGTGTTCTCAGTCATGAGAAATGCACCACTCAACAAGTTAACAAGAAAAGCCTTGAACACTGTGCTGTCTTCCAGCTTAACACCAAGTCTCCTTATATTATAAATGGAAAATTTATTTTCACATAATTATAAAACTATATCAACTTTTTCTCTTATTTTAATCCCTTAAACATTTTATTTGGATGCATTTACCTTATCTCTTACTCCTGGTTAGATTACCCTCTTCAAAGAAAACTTTTCTTTCCCTTAAGTATTTTCCTGGATTAGTATTTTTCAAATTTGTGTTTACTTTTTCTTTTGTTTATAGTTTTAAACCCAATTTTAGTCTTTTAACCCTTTCTCCATGGGTATCCTTCACTCTGCATAACACGAGGAATGCATCTTAATTCATAATTTTATTAGACTACTTTTTTAGATTATGCTAATTTTAATAAGATAAAAGTTTAGCTAATAATTGTATTTTAATAGTGTGTGTATATATATATATATATTTGACATTTTAATTCTAAAATATAATATTTTTAAAAAATCTCGAATTTTTCCTTGTGCAGCACATGTAATACATTTTCTCTCAGCATGATTTTATAGTCTTCAATTTTATTTTGTTACAGAACTATGGAATTAAAAATCAGAACTCTCCTGCTACACCTATGTGTCACATTTTCTCTTTCATAATTTGTTAATAGTTCTCTTGACATTTAATTATATATTACATATATACAGTAAAAACTTACTTTTTATCTATCAAGTGGCATATTGTATAATGTTACGTTCTGAACAGTTCAATGTCAGTTTTACTCACAGTACGAACATTGTTCCTATGAGGAAGTTAATGACTAGTTTGAATGAATTTGTAATGATTTTTGTTGCATAGTTATAAAGTCATAAAAAATTTTGAGAGGCAAGACAATTTGTTAACTTTTTGCATATTATTTGTCTTATTGTTTGGTGCATTATTTAATTAAATAAATATCAAGTACATTACTATCATTATTATAAAAAAATTAGGGTTAACTCTCGTTGACAGTTAACAGTGAGAAAAAATATTAGTTAAGTATTTAATATTTGTTTTCCATGTTTATTTTGTATGCATAATTATAAAATTAAAATGTAAAATTAGGTTTGTTAAGATTAGGTACACTAAATAATTATAGTAAAAATGTTTCACAAGGTGCACACAAAAAAGCTTATAGGTAATGTAATTCATTAGAGTACCATGAGCTGCATGTTTCCCAAGTGACTTACAAATTATAATGGTACAATTAGTAGTTAGACACTGTTTAGAGGGCAATAAAACAATAAAATTTAATTACAAATAGATGTATACTGTTCCAAACTGAGAAATATTTAGGATAAATAAATGTATTGGGTCATCCCTTAAGTAATGTCTTATTTTAGCTTCAGAAAAAGAGAAAGGATTTCAAATGCTTTTAGTGTTACTTAATCAATAACACATGTTCCATCATTATTAATTACTTCCTGCCAATGATTCACAAGCTTCTGAATGCTACTTTTATAAAATTAATGGGGTTTGGAGGAAAAGAATGTAGAGAGGGTAGTTTTGACATCTTCATGTGTTTCAAGTTCTTTTCCATTAAGATAGTTCTGCAAACTTTGGAATAGATGATAATCAGATGAGCCACAATCTGGAGAATAAGGAGGATTTGGAAGTTTTTCTCAATCTGGATGTGATCCTTGTTGTATGGACCTGTGCATTATCCTGGTGTAACAGAACACCTTTATGATTGATCAAATCAGGCCTCTTTTCTTTCAGTGCAACATTTAAGTGCTCTAACTGTTGACAATAGAAGTCTGATGTAATCGTTACATTGAATAGCAGCAACTCAAAGTGGATCACACCACCAATATCCACCAAATGCTTAACAAGACTTTCCTAGGGTAGAGGTCCATTTTGGGTTGTGCTTTAACCAGTTTACCTACACTGAGCCATTGTCTACAGTGCTTAACATTTTTATAATATATCTATTTTTCATTTCCAGTCACTAACCTGTCCATAAAAGATAAGTTACATTCACGAGAGTGTAGAGAAGTGCAAACATCTACTCTTGCTCTAAAGTTGGCTTTTGTCAAATCATGGGGGACTCATTTTCCAAGTTTTGACATGTTTCCAAGCTGTTGCAGATGGTGGTGAACTGTGGAATGGGTTGAATTAAGCTTCTGTGCTTGTTCTTTAACTGTTACAGCACAGTCTTTATCAAGCACAGCCAGCAGAAAGTCATCATTACACTCAACAGGACAACCTGAACATGGTGCATAACTTAAGCTGTTATCACCTGATCTAAACTTCTGAAACCACCTTTGACATTTTCTTTCATTGAGAGACTCCATACTATAAACACCTTGAATGTTTTGTGTAGTTTCTGCTGCATTATTGCCTTTTTTAAACTCATAAAGCATTATACGCCTAATGTGCTCCTCAGACGCATTAATCTTCATAAGGGTTTATTTGATTAATGATCTGAAAAAGTTGACTTAGGTTAGTTTCTTTTATTTGTCTGAACATTTTTTATACACATCTTACAACATATTTCAGTCATTAAAGCCTTCTACAAAGACAGAAATGATGATGTACCTTCTGTGTTAAATATTCAAACATTACTTATGGGATAACCTGATAGTTTCATGTTACAATTTGAAGTCATTCTAGAAAGAAAAAAGCTAATGTAGATTTGCTGTTTTGGTTGGTATGAGGTCAGTCAAACTGATTGTTTTGAAATAGGTTAGAGAAAATAAACTATAAAGTTTTACTAAAAAAACATTTGAAATGCATTTAGGAGGTTTTAGGGGATTACACAAAGAAAATTTGAGATTTTTGAGATGAAAAGTATTTTTAATATTAACAAAAATATTACTTTGCATAAAGATTATTCAAAACACTTGATATATTCATATACAAATCTGTATTTTATTTTATTAAATATACTTCAAGAAAATTATTTTTTTATATAATGAAAGACTTATCAACTGAAAGACTTCCAGATTTAGTGAAGATGTATACATTATACTGAAAGTTAGAAGTATTAAACCTAAAGGCTCTTTAAAAGAGTACAAATAGGTTGTGATCAGTTAAATCAACTAAGCCCTACTGAGAGATTTGATTACTTTTTTTCAGTGTTTTTGTTAAGTTTAATAACATTTATGTAATAAGTTCAACAATGTTTTATCAGCATTTTTATCACCAGGCTCTACTTTGAACATGTGTAATAAGAATCTTTATTTCATCTTTTAATGATTATTTTGTAGCCTAATTCCATTTTAAAAGTCTTCAATGCCTGACAATGGGCATCTGCTCAAAATGTCACATAAAATAAAACTAAGTTTCCATTTGCTACATGAATTTATTCTTAATTATCATTTATGAAAGATTAAGGTACACACTACTAGTTTTCAGAAATACTTGGGTCTACTTGAATATTTTACGTGCCACACAGCATGCTGTGCAAGAAACATCAGTGATTATTAATGATTCATCCACTTTCAAGCTCAAAGTTGAGCATTAGTCTAGATGTATACAGGTGACCAATTGTGCTGGGTGATGTGGTGGTGTAGACTCCATTTTGTACATTCAACATAAAAGATATAAGCATCTTTGTGGTATTTTTATATCGGTGTTTATTTGTTATGAAATAAAACTATATATAATGAAATTGTTTGAATATGCCAGGAGCAATGCTGGGTTTTAAATATATCAGTATATTGTTTTTACAGGGCAGTGGTCCCATCCGCAAAACACACATTCTGCAGAATTTAAACCTTTAATTATGCTTAGTTGTTAACCCTGCAGAGGTATTTGTGATAATCTGGAGGATAAATCCATTTAAAAAAAATTGGCCATAGTGCCTTTTATCATTAAATCATAAAGCATTTGAAACAGATTACATAAAAACTTGTATTGTAGGATAACTGAAGATTTTCTCGCAGGATAGTAGTGGATATGTGGGCATGATTATTGGTATATAGTGTTAGGAAAATGAAGTGTTATAAACACAGATTCGGATAATTCTAGCAACCAATGACTACTGAGAAAGAGTGAAGTGTAGGAACAATGGCACACAGTAGTAAACTTAGCTTCCTCTATGAATAACCTAGTAAAATGCAAGTAATTTAGTAAATTTTGAGAGCAATGAGATTTTTGTTGGAGTACTGTAAATTTTACTTTGCAGTATAAACTTGCAATATTATTCATTTCTTACTGCCATTCACTGTATCTTAATGTCATTTGAAATGTTATTTAGAGAAACTTTGAAGAATGGTTGGAAGTGTACAATTTATAACAATTTTATTTTATACAGTCATATTTCATTGGCATGTATGATTGATTGAAATAAAATTGGAAGGAAACTATGATTTCAATTAGATCCTTTCTGTCACTGCCACACCAAAAAAAAGTGTATTGATTATGTTTTTATATTTAT
The DNA here is from genome assembly GCF_004210375.1 of Tachypleus tridentatus. NCBI lineage: Eukaryota > Metazoa > Arthropoda > Merostomata > Xiphosura > Limulidae > Tachypleus > Tachypleus tridentatus. Next base: position 49,163,757 of record NC_134825.1, on the reverse strand, counting down.
TTTTCTATGCTCTAATTTATATTTGGAACCCGTTATTGAATTTAAAGCTTTTCTGACTGTGTATAGGAAGCCTGAATCACTTCAATGTTAACATTGTAGTTAATTTAATTAATGTAGTATTATGTAATTAAATTAACCAGAATGTTATTACAGATGGTTAATCACATCATTTAAATAATTGCTAATGCAGTAGCAAGTTATTATTAGACCATATAAAGCATGCTCAATATATGTGTGTGTGTGTGATTGTGGTTTATATAATAAGCCAATGAGCATTGCAATGTGTATAAATAGTATGGCTGGGGAAATATGTCAAAGAAGGATATTTATATGCTGGAAATACTCCAGCCCAGGTCAGAGCCACATGCTTGTTCATAAATACATCTTGGTACCAATAAGGTATTGAATAAAGATTTGAAGGTTACAAGTTACAAGAACTTGCAAACTTACAGCTGTCTTTTAACTCTCACCTATGTTTTTATGTTGCAATGGTGTTTTTGCATTTAGTCTGTTTAAGAGTGGTCTTTGAAGCTCACATCCATGTACAATGGAGTGAATATATAAAAAGTTAAAGAAATTGCACTATTGGAAAATAATTTGTAATTATGGTCATCAGATTGAGCACGGGTGACAAAGGATAAAATAGTTTTTGGAGAAATTCAAGCATAGAACCTGGAATGTTGTTCTTATAAAGTGTGATTAATCTTACTTTTTCAGAATGTCTTTCTTTTAAAGAGAACCACTGTGTACAGTGTCCAAATTCTGTACATTAGTATAATGTATAATCAATACTTCTCTGTTAGGCATTGTACAGTTATTGGAAATAAGCCATATGTAGCAATATCTTGAAACTGAGTTTATGATTTATTATTATAATGATGCGTCTTTTATTTTTTTGTTCTGGGAGAAATGCAACACAAAGTTACGTAACTTGATTTTTAGGTTCCACTGAGTTTATTAAAAGTGTTGTTATCAAAACACATACATGTTTCCTCCAGTAGACATAATATTAAAAAACCATAATAGTTGACCTCTTTTTTTTTTTTTCTTTTCTTTGTTATTTTTGAATTCTTGTGACAATACTTAGTTCACATTCAACTTGACTTCAAAAGCTACTTTTCAAGATATAATGTTAGAGAATGTATAAATGTCTTTAAGGTATAGTTTTTTAATTAAAATCATATAATGAGTAAACTGGAATAGCGAGAGACTACCTGTTGTAAAAACACATCTAAAGAATGAAGTTTAAAATGTCTCCTGTCTTTTGAAACCTGGCTCTATATGCTTGTGTTTGTTTTTACAACAGGCAGTAGCCATCCATTCCAGTTTATTCATCATGAATACGCTACCTAAACATTCTGCCAAAGGATAAAAATAAATTTGTTTAAGCTTATAAAATATTTTTCATATTTATAATTTTTATTTCAATTAGAATATTAAATCAATTATGCTTTTACTTCCTACTTTCCAGTAACAAAATATAATTAGACTTTCAGTAAGTAATCAGTAATTCAAGATTTATCCCTTTTTACAGGGTTAAAATCCAATTTTACTAGGGATTCTGCTTTACTTGAAACATCATAGAAATGTTCTTTAAGTTCTAATTTCTGAAAAAAATTCATAGGTAGCTTCTGCCAGTTGCATTTTATTATATTTATTTTTAGGAATATTTGTTAATCCTTTTATAAATAATCATATTTCTTTTTCTTATTTTCAAAAAATATTGGTCCTTTTTATATAAAATATATTTTTTTGAAATAAAACTGTTTTGTAAGGTTTTTCTCTTCCTACATCTTGAATGTCTTCTGTCATATTAAAGTTTTTCTGTGTAAATCTTTTATTTTTTGACCATGTATCTTGTAGTGACTTTGAATATACTTATCTGCCATAGCAGTATCACCTCAATTCCATCTAGTTTTGTTTTAGTATATGTTATTTCGTGGTCATTTTTGTGAATAATAATATTAAATACTTTCTTATTACAAGCCTCTTCAGATCCTTCTGTTTGTAGTAATGCTTTTCTATGTTTTACTCATACTCTCTGGATCTTTTCTATCTTTGTTTAATTGTTCTATAAATGATACTTTTTTTGTTTCTTTTTTTCCTTCAGTTCTCTTTTGCATTCTAACCAAGTTTTTCCAATATTTTATCCATGCTTTAAAAACTCATTTATGTGGTTCTTTCATTAAGTATATTGCACAGTATTGAACCACTTTCCAGGGATTTTTTACTATTGATTTTTCACTAACTTCTAAAGTTTCAATTTCATTCCTCAATTTTTCCACTTGTAGTCTTGTTTCAACTTGCTTTTATTCATTAGAAAAAGCTTCATCAAGTGCTTTACAAAAATTGAAAGATACTATTATTGCTTTTTGTCTTTATCGAATATATACATTATGTATGTGTATGCAGACATTCACGCCTAAATATTTGACCAATAGCAGAGAATAATAAGGTGCTCCTGGAGCCAATAATGTGTCCAATTCCTAAACTACAGTTTTCACATGTTTTTGCTGTTATAAACTTTTCTTACCACTTGTCTAAAAGTCTAGTTTAATTACTGTTCAGAAATGCTATCACTTGATGTGGTTACTTTTGTCAGCAGTTAAAGATGTGTATACATTTGTTCTTTATTACTTTTAAAATTTTAAACAGCAGTTTTAAAGCACAAGTGAAGAGAATGCCAGCTGTTCCTCAACCAGTTTGTTATGAAACAAACGCATTATTACTATACGCATTATTAATAACTGTTGATACAAATCAAGCTAACAGTATGGATGAAACTAATATTTAAGCATGTAATATAAAACTTAAGATTAATTTTGATAAATATTTCTTAGGTTTTTGGTGGTGCTTTAAATTGATAGGGGTGAGAAAGCAAAACTAACAGTAATTGAGTAAGTTGTGATTGTGCAACAGTTACAACTATTACTAGGAATTACAACGGAAAGGATGATAAATTGATAATAATTATTATTTTTATTTAAATAATTAAGTGTTGTAGAAATAAATGTTTTTTATAATAACAGAAGAAAGTATAATTGTCAAGTTTTAATTAATAGAAGTATAAAAGAAAAGTACATTTTATAAACCTTAACTAGTTCAGCACATTTTAATGTGTATAATACAATATCAGGGTTATATTTTGTGTTTTTGTTGTTGTTGTTGTATAATACATGTATTTAGTATATGTTATTTACTTTTAGTTGGAAAATTATATGGGAAAGCTTTACAGATTCTGGGTAAAATTATATTCTGACAAGTAACATGAAATCACAAAACCCATATGTCATAACCCAGAAAATAATGAGGACAAAGACCAGATGAGTTCAAGTATTGTAGTGTTAATTTTAAAAAAAAAATTAGTTTTCTGTTTTATAATAATTTTATCTATGTGCTTTAAGAAAAACTCCCAAGTTTATCACCAAGCTCAGACAAACTAGAACACCTGGGAAAAGCTAGACCTAAACGACCTAAAACGAGAGCTCCTACTCGTCCAGCAATACAGCCATTGGAAACGCATGACGACATCCACAATCTTGGCGAGGGGCTAGAAGTTTTCTTTCGTCGTCATCCAAACTCCACATCCACACCAGCTTTGTCACCTGACTCTGATGAACCAAGGTAAAATTCTTGCTAAGAAAAAGTAACCAAACTTGTGTTTTAGTACTTTTCTTAATTGTGATTAGGAGATGAAAGTTAAATGTTCTTTTACAGTATTTTAATATAACCAATTCTATCACTCAGTTACAAATACAACATAATTCTACATGAAATGTTTTAACTTATTGTAGGGTTAAATCAGTATTAATTGAAATTTATGTATAATATTTAAATGACCATCTGAAATATCGTGATCCTACAAAACTGTTTTAAATTTGAGTTAAATTTTTTTCCTTTTTCAAAATAATATCATTTAAAAACAGTTTGTTATCCATGTAGATCTAGAACATACAGCAACAGCACCACAGCTAGTGGAAGTGCTAATGTAAGTGATTCTGCATCCAATGGGAGTGGTTCTCGCTCTGTTCAAGGAAAATCACAACAGAAAGAGACTGAGAAGAAAGGGTAGGAAAACTTTTTGAGTTATAACAATACATCATGTTAATACAAAGAAGATAAAATTAAGTACTTGTCATGATTATCATCTTACTGTAAAGTATTTGTTATTATTGCTTCTAAAAATGAACAAGAGTGAATCCTCAAAAGCTGTGGCATGTGAAATTCTCTTAGACAGGACTACAGCAAATTAATCTGAGACTTTGGGTATGATAAAATACATCAGTCAAAAAGGTTTGACCTCCTGAGTCCAAAACTATTATAAGATCTCAAATCTGTCAATAGATGATAAAGCTATGAGCTAAAAGTTTGTACTTGGGGGGGAAAAAAAAACAACATTCTGAGAGGTTATGCTTTGTCTAAAAATAAATCATTTAACACTCCTACGAAAAGTGGGGCCTAATAGGCCCCAGAGCAACTTGAAAGGTTATTAATATTAGGCTAATAATTTTGTATTTAAATGAAATTGCCATTTAAATCCATTAATGAATGGATTAACGAGATTCCCACTGTCCCTATCTACTATCTAGCGAAACCACAGCCAGGAGAACGGGCTTGGAGAAATCAGGACTAGAAACGTCTTTTCATAGGAGTGTTAAACATTATTCTGAAGACGTCTTCATGAAATATTAGTTTTTGCAAATATTAAAGCAGATTTTTAAAAGTTTTTCAAATAACTGCTGCAGGCTTTTTCTTTAACTTTTGCTTTCAGACATTTTGACAGATCAGTTTAAACATCACTTTAAAATGTTTTTCTAGTGAGGGTAGATATAAAACTTCAATATTATTTAATTAAAAATGAAATTTAAAGTTTTAAAGTAATATATTGTTTATAAATTGTAATTTATCTAGCTTGTGTTTTCTGTAGTTTTTTATTTGAAATTTTCCAGATATCATGAAAACCTGTAATGTACGTTTTATGAAAACAATTAAAAATCAAATTACTGACATATGGTAATGTTATAAGCCTCAATCAACAAACAGATTTAGGTCTAGATAAAAATAAAAAAATAAATTCTGCAAATATTTAGTACAGGTGATTGTTAGCAGTTCAATGAAGAATGTCAATCCTAACCTTGTATATTAAATAGTTATTCTGGGCTAGCACCATGAGTGGGTTCTTGCCTGTCAAACTTACATTTTGTGCTTTCCAGCCCAGTGTGAGCAGGATTCATAGTAATGTACTATTGTGTGATCTATTAATTTGTGTGCTATGGTTTGTAATACTAGCAAATACAAATTAATTTTGTTTACCTTTACCAGGATTTTCTGCCCTCAAATAAATGTGCCTCCCCCCTGTTAATCATAAATGTTTAAAGACATTTATAAATAGCAAGGAATAAACCTGGAATCAGATGGTTTTATTTGGAACAATGTTCTTGATTCCCAAACAAACAAGTTTTCAATATTTTAAATTCTACATGACATTTTTAATGCAAACAGTATTCACATCAGTAATAATTGTTGATACAAATTATGCTAATATTATATATCAGAATTACATCAAGAAAATTGGTTCCCTTGTTTTGCTCAAATGTAGTGAGCTTTGCAACTTATTTTTCAAATACTGTATCTATCTCTGCAACATTTCTTTGACTTACACAGGTGAATGAAGTATTTACATGTTGAATTTAATAAAGAGAGTGTATTTTTATTCTTTGGCATATAAGATATATGCAGGTTTTTATTAAAGTAACTTGTCAGTGTTTTCTGTTTTTCAATATTGTGAAAGTATACATTTTGCAGCTTCTTAAAAAGTTTATTCAGTTACAATAGTTTACAAGTTCATGAAGCTTATGTAGCATTAATGTTTTGAAGATTTGTGAAAAGTTTATGCAGTACTGGTATGTTGCATCTGTGTAATAGATGCATGTAAAACTTTATATTCACACTGTTCAGTAGTTTTTATACTTTATAGTTTCTTGAGCAGGATGTTTCATATTGTAATTTTGAACATGATTACTACTTTATTTTTGATGTTATTTTTACTTTTTAGCCTTATAAAGGATACAGGTATTAATTATACTCTGAACTTGATCAAAGGTTTATGTAACATGTATGATTTGCAGCTTCATGAAGGGTATAAGCAATCTGTTTAGTCGAATATCGACAGAATCCAGCCAGGTCCACAAGTCTAAATCTTACGATATGTCCCACAAGTCAAATGTTATCCTCTCTAGGGTCACTAATATAGCAGAAACAAATACTTACTCCAGTGGAGCAGAAGGTGAACGAACTTCTTTTTTTGAGAGAAAGGAAAAGCAAGAAAATGGAGGTAGTTATTTATCAAATTTATATAAAAATATATTTTTATAAACAAGCTGCTACAAAAACAGTGCAACTTGTTATCAAATCTGAAAAATTTGTTTGATTTTTATATTTTTTAAAAAAGAATGCAAATGATGTGACTTTGAAATTTTCTTGGATTTATTTTAATATTTCTTACAACTGGTCAAATTTACCATAGTTTGAAGTGCTTGGCATTACATATAAAAAAGAAAATGATCAAAATTGCTAAACAATATCATAATGTCGCCCCCCTTCCTTCAGTGGTACATCTGCAGACTTAGTGTTAGAAACTTTGTTTCAATACCCATGGTAGGCAGAGCACAGATAACCTATTGTATAGCTTTGTGGTTAACTTTGAATGAACAGACACTATGATAACTTTGCCCATCTGTCTATAGCCCCTGTTGGTTTACTTTATTTCACTGTTCTTACCATACAAATTAAAGGAAAAACTACCTTCTTAATTGTTTTATCACTAAAAGTTCAAGTTACTTCTTCACCATAGAGTTTTTATAAGACAAAATGTTTTCTACAATGTCTAATTTTAGTCAGTGAAGAATATAAAAATAAAATTTAAAATGACTTATATAAGCACAATATTTAAGTTGCAAAACTGAAATTTTTAAAACTACTGATGGTTCATAATTGATGAAAATTATGAGATTCTGCAAGAAAGCCTTTACAATTCATGTCTGATTGTTGTGTCTTTGTAAGCTCAAGTGTGCTTAGTTGCCAGTGACATTATCTTTAATATTGCTGGTTTACTCATTTCTATAAAATTTTCCATAATGTGTTCTGACTTCTGTTTTTTATTGCTTTCAGTTTATTTCTTTATCACTTTTAGTTTACATTCACTTGTTTTTTAATGGCAATTAATTATTTTCTGTATAATTTTTGGAGCACACACTTCAGATTTTCGGTTTCAATAAAACTCAGTTATTTTTTATATCATCCTTAGCTTATGTACACCTAAAATTGACTATTATACTAAGAAGTGTTTGAAAGCCAAATTGAAAGTTTTCTGCTAGATTAATCCTTTGTCGTCATCGTTAAAATCAAATGTGCTCAATCAGACCTTTCTTCTTCTTTTTTTTTTTTAAGTTATTAATTATTTGTTTGGAATATAAACCATGTAAGCATGCACTGGACATAAGTTTATTATTCTTGCAGTGTACGTGTAGATGGTCCTTAAAAATATACTTCATTGGCTGTTGACTTTGAATAAACATGGGAAAAAATCAATGATTTAACCAAGCTGCTCTTTAAAAAAGCTGAGTTAATGCTACATCTTAAAGGGAGCTGTTTTTTAGGAAAGTTTGATTTATATGCTTGCATTAGTGTTGAATCTGAGAAACAGCTGTAGGACAACAAAGATTTCAATGTTAGTTTAATTTTAGTTTAAATATAATGCTATAGTAACTTATCTAGTGTAATTCTGGTTAATGGAATGATTTATTTTAATTTTGAAAGAAGGCTTTGTTAGTCTGTTGAACTGTGATATCAGTGTTATTACTTACCTTAGAAAACTTTGATTTTATGACTTGACTAATTAACAGACAAAAAATGTATCATTTACAAAATGTAAAAAAATGTAGCTATAATATAGTTAAAATTATTTTCAAGACATAATTCAAGAAATTGTAGCAAATGCACGCAATCAAGCACAAGAGGAAGGTACTAGCCGGATTTCAGTAGCTGAAAAGTTTGGGTTGGGACTGACCCCCAGGGGACCAGGATCCAGCATTTTAGCTGAAATGAAGGCTCGGCAGGAAAAAAGGTCATCTGGGCTTGGTAAAAATGTAAGTAACTTCTCATAGGAATCTGAAACATTAAGATTGTAATTGATAGTTTGTTGGGTTTTTTTTTCTATTCTGACTGTTTAGTTCCACTAACAGTATATAATAAAGAAAATTGGGAATTATTTTATGCATATAGTATTGACTGTTATACTTTTTCATTTGATAATGTACCAATTCTGGTTTATGCCTTGTGCAAAGTATAACTATTCTTTGCGTTTTCAGTAGTCCTAAGACTAAAAAGAAGGTGTAAATAGAATATGCTTACAGGTAACAGGATTAAAAATTAAGTAATTAGATCAAACAGATATTTAATCCAGTAAAAGCTCTCTATAACAGTAAGGACATTTTCAATTCAACTCTTAGGTCAGTATTGAAGATGAAGGAATTTTTCTGGAAAAGCTTATCATTAAAAGAAGGTAGATATAGAAATTTGTAAAATTATTTTCATTTCATTACCTTCTACCAGGTAGTAGATGATAAAACAAGCACTGAAAGCTTAGACCACTCTCCCAGTCTTCTTCATGCTGTGAAGCTTAAACCCACAGGTTTAGCAGAGTCTCTGAAATCCCCAACAGAAGCATTTCCTAAAGAAAAGGGAGAAGCTACTTCGCCTGGAACCATTAGCAGCCCAAGTGCTGTTGATTCACGACCAAACAGTTCACCATCTGCGATCAACACTCCAGGTGAGGCTCACTTCCACATTCTTTGATCTGGATTATTCCTACTAATTTCTGGTGTTTTTACATCATAATATTAATACTTGTTATCCTGGGAATAGTGCACTAAAGTGTTTTTTTTTATCATCAAATTGTAATGCATGTATTTTATTATAAACTGCTTTTATTTAGGGATACTTGCTTAGTTGTATTATTTTACCATATGATGCACAGTGCAAGGCATTGGTTCTAAGTCTTCCCTTTTGAATCTTCGATTTTAAGTTTCTTTAACCTTGTGGTGTCCATCCATGCTCTGAGAGAAGGTGTGACATCTCTCTCATCATATTTCATTATAGAAATAAAGCCAGTGGATGAAGTTGTTTAAAATTTGAGAAAAGTGTTCCTAAAAGTATTTAATTTTGGAAAAAATAAACTATTTAATTTTGATTTTTTATAAATAAAAATATTTAATGTTGTTTACATTTTGCACTCTGAATAGTTCACCTGCAAGATGATTTTTGTTTTTAGTATAAACATACTAATTTTAATCTTGGTTTTCACATTTTATTTGCATAATCTATAGAACCTCATAAATAAATATCAATTTTTTTGTGAAGTATTTATATTTTATTTCCCATTTTCTCTACTATATCACTAACTACTATCATCAGCATATTATGCAATGAAATGTTAAAACTTAACATGGTAATGTATGTGTGTGTATCTTTCAACTCTGTGGGAATTCTCTAAATAGTATTCTTTGTTTTGTGTAATTTTGTGTCTCTTTATTTCATTTTTAGTTTATTTTTAATTTTAAATTCTCATTTTTCTATTTGTAACAATATATCAGCTGATGTCTGCACAGCATTATGAAGTTACTTAAGTCAAACTTTGCACAGAGGCTCTGCAAAACAAGGTGGAACTTACACACCCACTTGTTTATAAGCTTTCACAATCCAAGTGGCAGGTTAAACTTATAAAAATCAATAAATCTTTCTAAATATGCATTTTAAAACACAAATAGTACATAATTAATTAAAATGTAAAAGCAACACTTAAATACTATTAAATTAAATACTACAAACTTAATATTGATAAGGCAAGAAACTTGTTACGCATTAAGTACCCCTTTAGAGAACAGTGGGTTTAGATTCATTTTATCCCATTTGAAAATGAAACCATAAAAGTACCTTTACCATTTCAGTATTGAAATTCAAGAGCAAAATATGCTCTTCCTATTAGCTACAAGCATGCCATTCAACTTAAAACTGTTCCTTAGCAACCATGCTCTGACTTTACAAGTGAATGTGTCATATCTTAAACTGAGGAAACCTTTACAATGGTTTCCTATAGGGAGAAATTCTTGGAAAGTCTCAAGATGATAATAAAATATATGTAGGTGGCAGACTTGAATTGTCTGAAATAACAGTTTGTATTATCTATTTGCAACTTTTTGTATAAGAGCTCTAAAAAGTTGAGAATTGTAACTAAATATATCACAAGATGACAAAACTACAGTTTTAATTGCTGTTTTAGATCTTTCCTTTCCAAGTAAAGGAATAAATCATAGGTAATATAAAACTTGTGTGGGTGTATTAGATGATAATAATTGCATCAAAATACATTAATAATAAAATGGTTGAATTATATTTTTAATGTAATGCAGTAACAATGCAAAAAGGAATTTAGAAATGGTATCAGAGGTTATAGGGTTAATAGCATCTTGTATTTACAAAATTATTACACTGTCCAGCTAGTTTTGTTCTGACAGTACTAAGCATACTTTGTAGTTCTTACACTGTGCAACTAGTTTTATCCTGACAGTAAGTATACTTAGTTCTTGGACAGTCCAGTTAGTTTTGCTCTAATGGTACTAAACATCCTTACTATTTCTTGATTGAACATGGTTTACTTCAATATAATGGACTGGATAGATCATGTGAGCTGTATGACTTCTCAAATACTGTTATATAGTTATATACGAATCAACTTGAATTTTTTTTCTGACAGTTAAATGTTATGATCATACATGATTGATTGAATACTTAATTCAGGAAGTACATTAATTTGTTAATAAATATTTTAAGTTCATATTAAAAAGAAGGTATTAATTTTAAAAGAAATTAAGTTTTCTTTATTTTCAGATATTGAGGTTTGAAGATTGTACGGAAGTATTCCTTATAGTGTATAACTTGTGTAGCAAAGTTAAAACTGTTATATGTATCATGTTATGGAAATATTATTGAGAAAATATACAGGTTATTAAAAGATGCAGGAGGCTCATAATCATGAGAACTCATTTTTGAAGTAAACAGTTACATACTTAAACATACTATTTTTCCAGGGATATTTTTAGAAAAGCATTTTTGTAGTTATCTTTTTTTTTTTTATCCTAAGATACTGAATCTGAAAAAGGAAAAAAAAAAAAGGAAAATGTGCAAAACTTGAGTTTTACATTTTACATCAAATATTTTGTATTTTAAAACATTCAAATATCTGTAAAATATATTTGAAGATTAAGTTGTATGTAACTGGATGTGCTTAATTATTTTTATCGGAGAACTTTCATCTATAAGTATTGGTTCTTATTGTAAAATATACACTACATCCTCAGTGAGATCTAAAACAGTAGATTTATTCTTCAAAATAAATGAAGTTTCAGTTTAAAAGGCTATTCAATGACACAAGTTCAGTTTTAGTCATGGCATTTTCTTTTTTAATTTATGCTGTTTATTCACATCTTTAAAGAGTTAGTTGTGGAAACTTAATGAACAATTTTGCCAAGCTTTTTCCAAAACAACTTGGTCATTTTCAGATATAAAGATTTCTCCATTCAGTCAAATGGTTAAAATTATAAAAGTTATTGTATGTGAAACAGCTTCCACCAGGCATTTGTTTAATGCACAATTAATCATTATTTTTCTCATGACAACTATCAGGTAGTTCTCCCGTAACTGGTGACAGTAATCTAAGCCCAGGATTAAAACAACGTCCTCCACCTCCTATAGCTCCTAAGCCTCGACCCAAATCCATGCTCAGTACATTGGATGGAAGGTTTTCAGGTTGGGTTTTGTAGACATTTTTCTTGTGTTAATTCTTTGAAATAATTGTGAAAACATCTATCCAACTTGTTTGTTTTTGTGTTTTTAATATATAAAATAACCTCATAATTTTCATGTTTTATCAGATTGTTAGATATAATTCTGTTCTGTGTTGGATTTAGATGAATATAAACTTAGAAAATTAGTATGATTTAGTTAAAAAGTCTCATATTTATATAAATTTTATGAGTAATGAATCATTCCAGTTGATAATAAAATTGTCACTTATTTCAGATGATCAGTTTTTCTGAGGAATAATTTTTGTAATCAATGGTTTTGTTTTTTGAGTAGTTCAGTAAACCTTTTTCAATAAATCACTGTTATAATGAAACATCAAGGCCTGATTTCATTAGTATTCTCTGTGTAACAGATCTTTCTTATGCTAAAGGTGAGTACACCGTTGGTGAAGAAGAAGCTCAAGATGTTGAGGTGCACACACCTGATGTTGTATTCCATTCCACAGCAGAAAGTTCTGTGTGCAATAAAGGTATTGTACATTCAAGAATCACACATTCCAAATGCAACTAATTGTTTGAATATAAAACAATGTTAATTTAATAAACTAAGGCTCGAGACGATTTGCAGTGAGTGTCGTAATGGTTTGTTTCTAGGCGTGATCTGATTTTGAGATAGTTTTGATAGTTGCACTGGATCTCTTAAGATAATGAAAGAAGGCCAGTTCAAGGTTTCTGATATTATTTTAGGAGTGATTCAACATGAGTGGTATGAAGTCGAGAGAAACGAATAGCCATTTTAAAAAAACATGTAACCAAAAGAAAGAGCTTTCTACTGTAATAGTGAGAGCTAATTGTTGTTTCATTGACTTTTTACAGCATACTTTACCATTTGCACTGCATTTTTTTTAAGATGAAACATTCCTGCACTGTTGTAGGAGGCTGTATCAGTGTAAAATTAACCAATACGATTCAAGTGACTTTTGTTGTAAATGCCATTTAATTGGTGATTGTTATCTCACATGTTTGAACCTTGGTACCTTAGCCATTTCATCTCAAAGTTTGCTGAAACCATCATTTTCTGTTTCTAAAGACACAACATCTCGAGAGCGGTCAATGTACCTGGGTAACAGTGGATCAGTTGACCTCATCAGCAAAGCACCTTCTAGTCTGCTTCCAAACTTGGGTCCAACAAAGAGGTCTCGCTTTTCATCTACAGGCAGTACTGAAACAACAGAAAAAACAAAACTACAGTTAGGGAGCAGCAGTGTGGTGAAGGACAAGTTTCAAACTGAACATAATTCTAAAAGTTCATCAGAAAATCATAATTTTAATATAGACAATGATATTGTAGATGTTTGATGTTTCTTTTAAACTGCCTGGTGGTTTCACCTATGTGTCACAGTTGGCTTTTTTATCCACTGCTGGTGTATTTGAAAACCTCGGGTTTTTTGTGGGTGACAGTTAAAAACAAGAGCAAGGTTTCTGATAGGTGAGTGCATGGATTCCAGTATGAAAACTCTAAGTATAAGGCAGGAGATCATTTAAAGCAATCAAAATTGAAGTTGTGGTATTACTAACAACTGAAATTTTTGTATCAAAACACACCAGATCCTGGGAAGCACTTTAACCAAAATAGTGTTGTGTTAATGTCAGCTACACAGAAAGCTACTGAGCTTTGCATCATTTTTAATTACCATCTGAGAACACTCAGGTTGTCTTCCATGTTTCAATGGCAAAATAAATTGAAAATAGTACCATATCAGTTTTCAGAAATTTCTTTTTGCACATCACATGATTGTGTTGTATAGAAGTTTTTGTTTTTTTATTACCACGAAGGTGTTGTAAAAGTAGTAGTTATGCATTATAGTCAGGTATTATTTATTACTTGGCCACAATATGGAACACTTTCTGATATTCTAAACAAAACTACATACAAATACAGAAAATAGAAATTAAGTCAATTTTATAATTTGTTTTCACACGGTAATTTTTAGACCATTTTGAAAAAGCATTTCCTTCCTCTAAACAGAGCTACTATTTCATTTGCAGTCATAATAATGGATTTTTGGTGTCAGCTAATAATCATTAAAAGTATGTTTTCTGTGCAGTTTTGACAAATTAAACTATTTCAATTACTTGTTTCCATATTTAGTGGAAAAGCTGTTATTTGTGTATAAATTTTCTGTTTAAGTAGCCAATGAGTAAAAACCTTATGATTCTACTGTCATTATAACAAAACTACTGAATGAAATTGGGAGAAACCTATTTTTAGTGCATAAATAGTTATGAATCATATGAAATGTAACATTACTTATTTAATGCATTTTATTATATACACCTCTAGAGTTCTTTACTAAAATATGGAAGAGAGGTTTTCCTATCATATGATTGTCTTATAATCACTCGTAGTAGTTTTCAACAGAAGAATTCCTCATTTTTCCCAATTTAAAAACTAGCAATTAATTTACCCAGTGTCTCTCAGCTGATTTCTAGTTACATAATATGTTAATATCCTTACTAATCAGGTTTGTTGTGTTGAACTAGTCTTTGATATCCATAAAAAAGTACTTCAATAGAAGCTAGTAGACCTTTGTTTTAGGGTTTTATTTAGTTTTTGCTTGTATTATTCACTTTATTCTGAATATTTGAAGACAGTGTTTTCACAGTACTGAACTTGTTTCCACTTTTATTTTTTTTTATAAATTTTTAAATTAACAAGTTATTTACCAAACGTTCACCAGAATTTTATTTTCAAAAACAGGAAAAATTTTAAAAGAAAACAAAAAAAACAAACTTAATGCTTTCCTCCCCTTTTTTTGAAGGATTAAAATTGTGGACTTTTTTTTTCTTTAATTAAAGGCTATATTAAATGGCTTTTAGGGTAGTTTTTTTCATTGAAACTTAATTTTGATGGAGTAATACTGTTGAAATTTAAAATTATAAAATGAGATCAATAACAGTATTAGAAATTTCTCTGTAGGGGTTAAGTTAACAGTATTAATAACAAATGACTAAGCATGTGAGATCTGAAGCTTTAGAAATTTTGGAAAGTATATTTTGTTTAGCCATCAGTGCAGTTGCTAGAATATCAAGATATGAAGTGGTGGGATTTGATTGAGAAAATGTAAATATTAAAATAGCTAAAGGAAATGAAAAAGAACTTCTACATCTTCCCAAAATGGCTGCTTATCCATACTATGGTGTGGGAAATTCTATCATTAATTGTTGTTTTGCAAAGTATAGTTGTTTGTAGAGGTTGTTCAAATGTTATTACTAGCACTGATACATAATTATAGCTGTAAAACTGTTCAGCTAGTTTTAGAGCCCAAAGAAACTGGGGCTGTCATTTTGGCTGTGTTTTTATTAATATTATTATTGTAACAAATTTATTAATGTTGCTTATTTTGTTATATAGTAGTTTGAAATTTATTATAAAACTTTTTTAACAGTATGGGAAGATGAAGTATGAACTATTACTAACCAACTGTTATGGGATTTCAGTATATGTAGATTCAGTTTACTTAAGATCAAATTATTAAAATATATGTGTAGTATGTAAAAGTATAACCATTTGTTTTTTTGTATGTTTCTCTAAAAATTTAGTGGTCTTACTTAGTTTGATAATTTTATCCTTTTAATTTTAAATGATGGTCAATGAAATTTTTGTCTATTGGTGAATTGTATGTGAGCAAATCTCTTCCAAGTTTTTCATTTTTAAACATATATATATTTTGAGTTGTATATTATTTTTGTGTTTATCAAACCTACATAAAGCTTTTGTTCTCTCCACTGTTTTTGCTAGCATTTGAAATAAACAAGTGAAATGTGTATGTGCATGAGTGTGTGTGTGTAAATAAACTGTAAAACGTTTTTTTAGTTTGATATTTTTTTAGCTGTGATGTAGATGTACCCAGTTTCTTCTGAGGAATAAGTAAATGTCTTTCAACTAAAGAATTTCTCAAATGGTGAAACTTTAATACATCTTTATGTTCTTCATTAACTCTAGCTAGAACTGGTAAATTGTACAAGTCAAGTTTTAGACCTGTAAAAAGAACATCCTAGCAAATGTTCCATGTAGTTTTCACTTTATATAAATGGTCTGCATTCCAAGGACTTTTATGATTTGATAAAATGTTTTTACATATACATATAAAATGGTAGATTTTGTAGGTATTGATGGTCTTTAATAGACTGAGTAATAACTTAAGCAACTGCTTCTGTGTGTAATAAATACTGCACTGTGTACTACTGGAGCAGTGAGCAGAATTTAAAACACAATATTAGCATGGCATTTTATTGGATTATATATAACAACACTGAATGTTCATTTTGTACGAGTCAAATTTTCTACAGAACTTTTAATAAACTAACAGTTTAACATTTTACTGTAGCTATTGTTAGAATGAAATGCATTTTACTGTATGAAATCATGAAAGTTGAATGTTATGTTTTTGTTTGTTTTTTTGAGTTATTAGACTAAAGATAATTGTGTTTTGATCATTCATATTTAGGAATTGTGGATAAAGATACAATGAGTTACTTTGTTTGGCTTGCCCATATGAACCTTTTTAATTTTTATCTTTACTTAAATAACTTCAAACAGTTTTCAGAAACTCACATTGCAGGTATTTTAGTTTGGGGGATTGAAAAAGACAATTTTTAAATGCTTAAATAATTCACAGGAACACATTAAGACAGGCTTATTAACTTGATTTTGTGAAAATTATAAAAGGAATGTAAAGTATATTTTTTTTTTAAATGAGATTATTTTGTGTTTTTGGGCAAGTCACCTAGTTCCTGGTGTGTCGCACACTCTTTGATTTTCAGTTCGTTGTATGGTTAAGCATAACCCATCAAGTTCCATATGATATTTGAAGATGAAACATATGGTGCTAAATATTATTTGTATTCCATTAAATAATTAGGTGTCAGTTAATAATGGTATAAAGTTTTTAGTACTATGATATTTTGATGTTTTCAGTTTCAGTTTTCTGTTGTGTGTGTGTGTGTGTAGTGTGTGGTTACTGTTGGGTCACAAACATATGACAGAGTAGGAAGGTTTATAAAAATATATGATCTGTAATATTAAAAATCCTGTATAAGAGAGATAACAGTTCACAATTTTGGTAATGCCAGTTTCCTGAATCAGGAATAGTTTGGTAGTTTTTATTGGTGCTTTTCTTGAGACTGAAGTGTTTTTTTCTACTATGATTCTAGCTGTAAGCTTATAGTTACAAAACATTGTCCCTAATTCTTTATGACAGAAAGTTTGCTAATCACACACTTTACGATGTGAAATGTTTTTGTTAATGACTGAGCTGTTGGTGTGAAATACATTGGAACAGTTTATTTGAAGAGCAGGCTTTAAATCAAAACACAGCATACAAAATAATACAAACTTAAACCAGTTTAAAGTTTCATGTGGGTGTACTCTTTATGAAGTTTACAAGTTTTAAAAAATTATGGTTTTGATATTCTAATTTTACAAAAATTGTATTTTCTTCTATTTTTCTTTTATTTTAAGTTTTATAAGCACTTTATTTGAATGAGATCCAAATGTATGATGAAAAAACTGTTTAAGCAAAACATGTATCTATAATTTGGTTGAATTTTCCAAATATAAGACTGATTGGATATTTTAAAACCAATCATTTGTCTGGATAAGGAAGAAAGTATTCAAGGTTCAAGTAATTTTCTTACTTTTGTAAAACATCTCATGAATATGCATAGTTAGTGAATTTGAATCGAACTTTATATTTCTTCACTTATGTGTACTGTTAATCACTTAATAAAGAATGATAATTGTAGGTTTTAAACAAATATATATAAATTTACAATTTGTATTATTATGAATTGTCAAATGGAATAACCAGTTTCTCTTACATGTAGTAGTAAAAATAAATTGTATTTTGACTTAGAAGGCAAAGTGAAATGTATAGAATTATTCTTAACACGTGAAAGTGGGAGTTATATAATACATATATCAGGACTTCACCAAATCACATTAGAAGGAAGTACAAAATAATACCATCAAAACATGTGAATAGATACTTTTCTGGGGTATACAGTAATTATTATAGATGTATAGAGAGTGGAAGTATTGCTGTAATGTCACTTGTGTAATACACTTCCTGTATTTTGGTGTTTTGTGTATTCCAAAAATGTGCTGTTTCAGAAGTTGTAAGCTCATTCAAGTTTGTTTCATTAAAGTTGTACCAGTTAGGATATGTTTGTTACACAAGTTGAGCAACAACATAAAGTGTGGAAAATAAGTAAGATGAATGCTGTAAGATTAACATCTAGTTTTTATATTGATACAGTGAATGTGTCAAAAGAAGAATACAGCCAGGGTAACATTTTGAAAACTGTATAAACAACGTATGTGTATTTTCTCATGTTAGTCTTGTCTAATATAATCAGTGTGATTCTGTGTGATCATAAAGTTGGATAATGAGAGATTAACACATTTGCAATTGGTATGAGTTGGATTTGGTAACTTCTGATCCCTTGTTGTATTTAATTTTTCATGAGATGTTTTGGGAGCAATATGTTTTGTTATTAGAGAAATTTATATGACTTGTTGTATTAATGTTCTTGTATATACATTTTCTTATTTCGTAGTATGCTATGCGTTAAACTTTTCATTGTACAGTTAGTCGTTTTAATATTCTGTAATTTTGGCAACAGCTACTTACTGCATTTGTTTTGCTTTGAATAAATTTTTTTTTCATAATACTCTTAAGGTTTTCATTACTTAAGAAAGCAGCACCTTACAATATTCCAGCCACATGAACATCAGTCTGTAGCAAATTGACCATGCAGTTCGTCCACTATAAGAAAATAAAAATCACGCATTGCAGTCATCGTGTCTTTTCTGGTAAATATCCATGTCTACCATTTTTTCACATCCCCCAAGACAAGCGTTTTCATTCACCCCCAAATGTGCTAATAACGTTTTCCCAAGACTGTGCATGTTTTTTACAATATTTCAGTGGTATTTAATGCATAGCTATAAAGAATTAAATTCCCTTTCTTTGTGATATTATTTGATTATTGACAGCAAAAAAAATACATTTGGGAACACAAAGCAATGCCATCAACCTAATACTAAAATAATTGTTGTTGTTTTATGAATTATTTGATTTTCCATTTGTGCATAAAAGGGCACTATTTCTATCATTAGATAAGAGAAGAATCCATACCTGTACCTACTTTCACATAATAACCCAATCTCATTACTACTTCCCAAGTTCCCATATAAAGCGAGTTTTTACAATAGGCAACGGTACTTACACAATAAGGTAGCGTGTCATGAACACCCCAGAAATATTTGTGACACGTGAGTATTTGTGTGACATAAGTTTGTGTTTGGGCCTTTCGATGGCTCACTAGAGCTTAAGAGCGTATAACGCTAATGATGTGGGTTCGATGGGCTACATTTCATTGTAACGTACAACTAGCTGAAACCTGGTTCACATTTACCTGCTGTGTTAAATAAATTTTATTTTCCGTGAAAGCAAATACTCGGCAAGTAGCTTTCAAGGGTACGGATTACAGACCAGCGTTGTTACGAAAAAATTAAATAACTTAAACGTTAGAACAAAATTTAATCGCTAAGACAAGCGGGACCAAATCTACATACATGCCTATTGGGTGCTCCATCATTTGCTTTCCTATTTTAAAACAACAAGCATACAAAAATTCAATTTGCAGTAGTTAGGCTACAAGATATTGCAAACATTTTGTACGTCTAGTTTTTAGTTTTTGTATTTATATTTCAAATAGGTGAGATATTTTGTAACATTTCGTATATTAAGACCTGTTATTTCGTGAAAAATTGGAACGGGCCAACCCAAAAATTCTAGTAATATTATTAAAACTAATGTTATGGTATCTAGTAAATAAATAGATAACAGTTAAGGTACTCTAGCAAGAGTTGCTAACCAGTGGTAGATTTATCACTAGGCACACGCCAAGGAGCCCCAAACTCTAATAATGTTCATACACATAATTCGTAAATTTTTTAGTCATGTTGCGCTTATATGAGTAACACTTTAAAATAAAAAAAGAGTTTTTGTGGCACAATAATAAGTAAAATTATTTAGTATAACTTAGAGCCAACTAGTTTCGGTAAACGTGTTACCATCATCAAGACAGGCTTCTACAGTGTCTGATAGGAACTAAATACTTGGAGAGAAACTGTAGAATTTTGTCCTGATGATGGTAACACGTTTACCGAAACTATTTGGCTCTAAGTTATATTAACTTATTTTACTTATTATGTCAAAACCGCCCTTTTATTTTTTAACTATTACTCTTAATAGTTGATGTACGTTTCGTATTTTACGGAAAATACACATGATATATTTTTATTTTTCAACTTTTACGCGAAGAGCAGTATATGTACTTTCACAGTAAAGTTCGTAATTTATATTTCTTGTAAACGCATTTCACATTACTATACCTTAACCCTCGTTGTCATTGAAACATTTTTAGTGCTATCTATGTTATATTTGCTATAACAAAGTTAGGAGCACCTTTTGGACAACTTAAAAATTAAATATCTGTGAAAGAATAGGATCTGTATTTCTACCATTTAAATAATTCAAAATTTATTTTTACATTTCAGTAATTGATATACAACGACTCTTCTGGATCCCAAAATGCCAAATATCTGATTCTCTAAAATAGTTTTACTTTCAAATGAATCCCACCAGTGGCAGAGCGGTATGTCTGCGAACTTGTACGAAAAATCGGAATGTTTCATTTTTTACCTTTCAGTAATTTTTGAAATAAATGTTTGTCATTATTTTGGAGGTAGTTGTCTTTAAATAACGGATTATCGTCAACTTACCATTTCCAAATTGTTAGCCTTTATATGTCTACAGTTATTAATTACTGTGCATAATTTATAAAAATTTAAATTTCAGAAAAAAAGTTGGAAAACCGATACAGTAATACAGCGTTACCATGCAAGGAAATATCACTAGGTTTCAAGTTGTAACACGCATTTTGCCATGCTTCCTAGACGTTGAAAAAGCATTCGATATAATCTGTCTATAATGGGACTCCTTATAGAAGTGTCTAACTTCCTGGACGATAGGAACATCAGAGTGAATGTTGAGGCCACTTACTTCGAAGGCGAGTGTCCCTCAAGGAGGAGCACTTAGCCCTACTGTTTATCATGTCATTAACGTGCATAGCAAAGACTCGAACCGCATTCTTACATCACTTTTTTTGGCAACCTCGAATTCGAAGCTGATACTTATGGGTGGGTTATAATATTTTTTGTTCAATATAAGAGTAGTCACTTCAGACTGTAGATGGTATCTTTTCTTAAATCCGTATTTCAAAATTAGGTACAACTGTCTTTGAACCCTAGGAGTCTCTGATTTGACATATTGTTAAGCTGAACGACCAACCAAATAAACATAAAAGCACGTTTAATTTTATGTGATGAATTCATATGGTGTAAACGGTTTCTGAATATTTAGGGTAAAAATCTCTAGTGGTGAACAAAGTAATTTTTCTAATCGAGAAGAAGCGTGCATTAAAAAGTGATTTTTATAGATAACTTGGCATGCTATACAACAGGTGATTTTTATTGATATAAAAGAAAGCTGTTCAAAGTGAGAATCAACTGTTACTGGATAAATCACAAGAAAATTTTAGTTGCAAGTACGAAACTTGCCCAGTTAATAAGCTTCAGTAGATGACTTCCAGTAACAGGAGGAAGTTGCTAACAGCTGTGTTAATTCTTTTACTTGTAACTCATTCACTTATTTTTAATTTGTCCAACAAATGGTCACGCATAGTTAATTATTTCCTTAATAAAATTTACTTCATTGTCATCATACGATTTTATCCTATTAAAAATAAACTGCTCACAACTGTACAAGTCGTTACAAATGGAGGTTACAGGCTTGCAAATAGTTTCTTTTACTTTAAAAGAAAAGCGCAGATATCCCTTGAGTAGCTTTGCGCGAAATTCAAAACAAACAAACCAATCTCTCTATTTCAAATTAAACAATTTAGCCTACCTCGATTCTACCATAAATAAATTTCAAGATTTTTTTCAAAGCCAGAATCTTTCTTTTTCGTACAATCCAATCACAGAAATATTCAAATTATATCAAATGTTGAGAAGCTTTTTAATGTTCACCATCAGCATTCAATGCGAAAGGGTTAAACTTTAAAATATTCTTTCATTATTCGAATTATTGGTAATTCGCGAGGTAAAATAAATATGAAACAAGTTTTATATGTATTTTTAAAAATGCCTTAACAAAAAGCATAGCTGATATTCAAACTTCCATTTTCCGAATAAATGTTTTTTTTTTAAACTTAGCATGTAATACATTGAATTTAATTATCACAACACACTCTTCAATATATGCTAATTGCATTTGGTGGTATCCTTGCTCATTTTTGAACCTCATCACGACAAACCAAACTATTTGGTAAAATGGTTAAGGCACTCGACTCGTAATCTTAAGGTTCCGGGTTCGAATCCCCGTCTCACCAAACATGCTCACCCTTTCAGCCGTGGGGGCGTTATAATGGTACGGTCAATCCCACTATTCATTGGTAAAAGAGTTGGCGGTGGGTGGTGATGACTAGCTAACTTCCCTCTAGTCTTACACTGCTAAATTAGGGACGGCTAGCGCAGATAACCCTCGTGTAGCTTTGCACAAAATTCAAAACAAATCAAATTAATTACACGTTGTCCGACGATAATATCGAGACATAGAAGTGCATGTAGTAAATATAATGTAACATATTTTGCCTCTTGCTTTTTGTAGCTCATAAGCAGTGAGTCTATGTTTGTGAAAGTGTGTAAGACTGCAATGTGGAATCTACAAAATAATTAGAATAGAATTTGTGAGACTGAAGAGAACATATATGTCGAAACTAATTTCTTTAATTTCATGTCTCTAGTCTCTCTGATTTCAAGTATCTTTAAGTTATCTAATTCTTTGTCAATCTTTTTCGTTCATCCATTTGAAATCAAACTTCATTTTCTCTGTTAATTTTGCTGGTATATCATTTGAACAAAATTTCCTGATGGAAATATAGATTTTCATGAGTTTAATACTGTTGATAATGTGAAACGCTATCGATTAATAATGAAAACAGGACTCATTGTAAACTGACGAAAAGAAGTTTCGTATTTGAATCTATACAAACAATAACATGTTGCAATATGTAGCCTTCAACAGGGGAGTTCCGCAATTAGTATATTAACAACCATTACACGACACTCTTTAAATTGCTGGCACACATCAAAATTATACTGTTTCTTGTGTGTATACGAAATATAAATTGCTGTTCATCAAAGACAAAATGATTGAACTGTGTAAACGTTTTGTGTACTTCTTCTGACACATACATCATAAACAGTTAATATATATTTATATATATATTAAACAGAATAATTCGCCAATTCAAAAATCGTATTATTGTCTTAATAGAAAATACAGCTTTGTTTACTTATATTTCAGAATGTGTAATTTCGGAAATCTTAATCATATATTATGTGTTTCGTTATAGCAAAGCCACATCGGGCTATCTGCTGAGTCCACGGAGGGGAATCGAACCCCTGATTTTTGCGTTGCAACTCCATAGACTTACCGCTATACCAGCGGAGGGCACATTTATTGTAAATTTTATTTTGCAATCCAAGGTTATATTAGCCTTCCAGAATATTAAAACATTGCATATACATATAAACTATGCATTTATACTCGGCCAGGTGGGTTAAGGCGTTCAACTCGTAATCCGAGGGTTGCGGGTTCAAATCCGCTAGAACCACACATCCTCGCCCTTTCAACCGTGGGGGCGTTATAAAGTGACGGTCAATCCCACTATTCGTTGGTAAAAGAGTAGCCCAAGCTTAAAAATTAAAAATCTGACTTTTAATATCTTTGGTGGACATATAACAGATGTGTAGTTTATGCTAAATAATAAACAAAAAATAATACACTTCATCCTATAATTTTTGTTTCTATATACAAAAGTACCTTATATTATTTTAATAATTTTTTCAGTAATTATTGACCATTATTTTGTCTAGGGGCTCGGCATGGCCAAGCGCGTAAAGCGTGCGGCTCGTAATTCGAGGGTTCGAGCCCGCGTCGCGCCAAACATGCACGCCCTCCCAGCCGTGGGGGCGTTATAATTTTACGGTCAATCCCACTATTCGTTGGTAAAAGAGTAGCCCAAGAGTTGGCGGTAGGTGGTGATGACTAGCTGCCTTCCCTCTAGTCTTACACTACTAAATTAGGGACGGCTCGGTGCAGCGGGCTAACAACCTACTCACTTAAATACCTGTTGAAGAATCTGCAAGCGATTGCGGCCCTATGTTCCTTGATGGAATCTAATGGTGAATGAATGAATTTTGTCTGGGACAAGTCGTGGTGACATCTTCATGAACGTGATTGCTGCAGTCTACAAATGTGCATGGCTTTGTCTGTCAATAAAAAAAAATGTTCATGAAGGGTATGAATTTATAAATAATGATGATTCATATTCGCATCCATTTTGCTCTTTCTTGACGAAACATGGCATAAAGAATTTACAGATTGGTCAGATTTTAACCTCACTTAAACAAGGGACAGGTATAGAAAATAACGTGTTGTGCAAGAACATTAAATAAAAAGGTCAAAGATTTCATAAATGTTTACATCATTTTGCTTCGCATTTCGAACACCCCAATTGCCCATAGCGAATAAGAAAACGTACAGTGGCTCAAGAGAGGAATTACTTCTTCATTCACAGAGTTTTGTTTGGGTAAAACCTAGACATACAAAAGAAATGGTGTCCGAAGTATGGCTATACTTTTCTAGATTGTACAGCAAGAAAGAGTTTGACAACTTGTAGGTGTTGGATTAGCATATTTTGCCTTTAGGAATGCTGATTTGAAAGAGTTAACACCTACAAAGAACACTTTTGTACGTCATCTTAACACACGAATCGAATTGCTCTATGTATTGGAATATATCTGAGCAGTGTAAATCTTCCGAGCCTCACCAGCTTTGACAGACATATCACTAACAGAGTATGATACTGACGATCAAAAATACAAAGGCTATAATTGTACAATCAGATTTTACTTATGATGGACTGCGCACAATTAACCTATTGTGTATCTTTGCGCTTAACAACAAGAAACAAACACGCACTCAAATATTACTACTTTTTCTTATCTGTTCTCGTTACTCGCTTGGCTTAGGAAGTTGTTTTTCACTGAATTCACTTAATTTTATGTTATACCTCGTTACCTTTTTGAAAAATGGTAATTAATTTTTACCTAATCAATTACAAATGCTTTACTTGATCTGCATTAGAACTCATTTTCCTGTAAAGCGAAAGGTAAAGTACTTCATAAATACTATTTGTTATTGTTTTTTAATATAATATGTTTTAGATATGTTTATTACGTTCCGTTTAAACGATTTTGGAGCCTCACCATGACTTTACTGCCTAGGTCACAATGTTCGGTCACGTCTTATATGATGATCGTGCATTTTGACAATACCTCTGCAGCGTATTTTCCGTTGCAAAAAACTAGATCATAAGACCGTTATGACCATGGTATGCCACTCATCCATGTATACCTTCACAGTCTATCTAGTGTACGAAAATGATGGTTTCTCAGCACCTGATTCAACGGCGTGGTCTCACAGAAATATATTAGCACTGTGGTGACGTGACCAATATGTCTTTGTATGAAATAGCA
Source organism: Tachypleus tridentatus (assembly GCF_004210375.1). Lineage (NCBI taxonomy): Eukaryota > Metazoa > Arthropoda > Merostomata > Xiphosura > Limulidae > Tachypleus > Tachypleus tridentatus. Next base: position 49,138,158 of record NC_134825.1, on the reverse strand, counting down.
TGAATTTTCGTTTTATTCTCCATCTGCTTGAGATATAAGACCGTTCAACAAGTATGTCGTGGAAGTGAGTTGTATACACCTGATTTGTATTACTTTCTCAGAGGGAGATTCTTCTTGATTGTGTTTCATACTGTATTCATGGATTTTCAACTTTTACGATCAGTACCTTGCGTACCAAGAATAGTGTATATATGCTACAGGTAATTTTCTGGAAGGATCACAGTCTCCCAAGCTGGTTTATATTTATGTCTTTCAAGTCATGAGTAAAAAAAGACATCCCGATTTTTCAAATTCTAAATCCATTATCTGGAAACACCATAATGAGCTGAGTGTATGAATGTCTTGCGTTGAAACGAAATGTTACATACCATTCCCAGTTTAAAGTAACACCATACTACGTGTGAATGCCAAATACTATTAGAATGTAGTTCTGATACCTTGCGTTACAGAGCGACTTTATATCGGCCGTGGTTTGGTTGTCACATAACTTGCTGATTTCAATATTCAAAACAATTTCCATACAACGTGCCAAACCTTTTGCATGTTTTGGAAAATGTAAGAACCAATATAATTCATGGAAATACGAAACAAAAGCTGCACAGCTGTTTTGTAAAGAGGCAAATTAAACTTATAAATTATAACCACTATTGTAATATCCACTAGTTATAAAAAAAAAAAAGGAAAGATTATTTAATTTCACTACCAGTAAGTCCTAATAATACCTTTGTGTTCATTATTAAACGTACACATTTACTTTTAATGGATATCCCAACTAGGAAATAAGCTAATGTGGGCCTTCATCTAAATATTTCTTAAAAAAAAAAAAAAAAAGGATTTATGTGAGAATGTAGCCAATTCTGTAAAACTTCCAAAACAAATATTTTTAATACTTTTGTTTGTTTTTGAATTAAGGATAAAGCTATGCAAAGGGCTATCCGTGCTTTGCCCACCACGGGTAACGATACCTGGTTTCTTGCGGTGTGATTCCATACACATACCACTGCGCCACCAGGGGGGTAGTACTTTTATAAAATTCTAATTTTCTGAATATGTGAGTATTTTCCAACAGTGCTTCGAAAAAGGGTGAGAATTGTAGAAAAATATCAGAAGAATTTGAAGTTCAAAGTAATTATAATTATAGTAATATTTTCAACTCACTAGACCAAACATTTCCAGGCCCGGCATGGCCAAGGGTGTTGAGGCGTGCGACTCGTAATCTGAGGGTCGCGGGTTCGCATCCCCGTCGCGCCAAACATGCTCGCCCTTTCAGCCGTGGGGGCGTTATAATATGACGGTCAATCCCACTATTTGTGGGTAAAAGAGTATCCCAGGAGTTGGCGGTGGGTGGTGATGACTAGCTGCCTTCCCTCTAGTCTTACACTGCTAAATTAGGGACAGCTAGCACAGATAGCTCTCGAGTAGCTTTGTGCGAAATTTAAACAAAAAACATTTCCGTTCTTTAAGGAAGTAATTTATTAAGTTTTACAGACATAGATCAATACAAACTCATTAGAAGAAGAGTTAACATTAGTATTATTTTAACTAATAAAACGGGATAATTTGTTACCTGAACACATTTATAACAAGAGCATTCAGATCGCATACCCTTTAATAACTGTGAAAATCTCCATTATAACAATTCTTCAAAGTAATATACAACCTGGAATCTGACCACATTTGGAAAAGGCCGTCCTATGGGGATACTCTATTTCCTATAATCATTTCACGTAAATTGGTATATTATTTTTCGATATACATACATTCGGACTTAAATGCAATACACTCGCTCCCACCCTCTGGAGACGAGAATAATAAGCAGTGCTGGATTTGAAACACATCCTTTGTTTTAATATGCATCAAAACTATGAGATCAGTACAATCATGGTTGTTTGATAATAACACAAAGCACATATTTCTTAAAAAACACAAAAATATAGTAACATAGATTTCTTTGCGATAATTGTTTAATCCAGTGAGACCTAACCGCTACTTCACACAAATAAATATCCAGTAAAAGTATGATTCGTCCAAAATAAATATTTACATCGCTAACAAAGCCTTTTCAAACTTTTTTTCAACGTTAAATATTTTGTTTTATTCATATCTGTACCTCAAAGTCAATGAGCAAATATAAGTAAATATTGCTCTTACTTCAGCGTCTTATAAGCAGAATGAAATTTAAAACAAATTGCACTGCTGCTATAGTTCTATACACCATGCAATAAATGTTTAAAGAGGAAACAGACATATAAATAATGGGTTTTAAGTGTTTTGTTACTGGTAGTCATGATGGTGGTTTCGTAGCCAACTGGTACAGTACTACACCATAAGAAAACAAAGTACTTCCCACTGTCAAAATAAAGGGCTTACCCAGATTAAAAAAAACCCCAAACAGTCAGATTAACATTGCTTCCCATCATTTCTAGAATGAGACTTTGTAGTTGGATCTTATCTTCCCAATCCATACTTTCTTCATTGTGAAGTAACAGAAACTTTATTTTTTGAGAACATTTTTGGTGGCATTCTTCTAACTTGGTTGCCGCGTAATTTAAAGAAAGAAAACATATCGCTGGTAAGGCATTTGTGATTACAGTTGTAACAATGGAAATAACCAACAAAATTCCTACAACTGAGACATTACCGCGAAACGTTATCTCTGTAAAAACGACCCCTAAAACGAAAGCACACCAAACAAAAACAGCTGGGGCGAAGATGGAATTTAGTTGCTTAACTGTTTCCACCAGTTTATTGTATCTTTGTCGAAGTATTTTAATGTTTTTTGTTGGATTTCGAGGTAAAGTGCTTGTTCCAAGATGCCTTATACACTCGCAAACATCTTCAAACCAAATACACATCATTTCACGCAGCACCAGGCTTACAGATACGTATACTGACGATATACAATATAAAACAATATAGCGAGACATCGTGTATAAAGTAATATCAATAGCAGCAAATGAATAGAAAATTGTCTTGGGAAATATAGTAAAAAAAGCATTGAAATACAAGTACATATCCAATAACTTTCCCTCTTCCAAACAAACAAAATAGTACCATTGATAAGTGACAATAATGTTACAAGAAAACTAGTAAAGACAATGTGAAACACTTTATACGTTTTTCTTAACAAGTTCTTTACTTCCTCCCGATGACAACCCATTATTTCTTCCACATTACCAAGAAGGCTGATGATTTCTGTTTTACGAAGGAAGGCAAAATCCAGGGTCAAGGCAGCTCCAAACGATATTATAACGTCAATGAAACCTTTCCAAAAGAAGCCTTTATTTCTTAAGGCCCCTTGATAAGCCGTCAGAGTCAGATGCCTAATAACCAGGAAGTTGATGTAAATAACTATTATAAGTTTTCTGGAAGGAATTTTCTTTAATTTCCAAAAGCCTTTTTGATAATTAGTCTCGAAATTCATCCCAAACAGCTTCCTAAGTTTTCCGAAAGCAAGGAAATTAGTATCAACTGACATTGCATCTAGCCAGCTTTATGAAAATAATTATATCCACAAACTTACGACAAACGTGTCCCGCGCTGGTACAGTGGTAAGTCTACGGATTTACATCGCTAAAAGGAGGCGTTCGATTCCTCTCGGTGGACTCAGCAGCTAGTCCAATGTGGCTTTGTTTTAAGAAAAACACATAACACGCACGGCAAGGGCACGTTTCATTTATAAATGTGTCGTTTGATACATCAAAGTCGCTGTTGGTATTTTTTCCTTTTCCGTTTGTCGTTCCTTATAAGGTAAGTATATATTGATATTCGGAACTTGAATTATAACTGCTCTTTTTTTCTTTCTTATTTGATCATTAACGTTTTATTAACAATAATTCTAAAATGAAAGTTGCCGTTAGGAAGCTAGGCACCATTCTGAGTCTCCTCGCGCAATAGAGAGTTTAGAGCTATTAGAGCGTCTTTCAGTATGCCGAATATTGGTTATCGATAAAACGCCTCTCAGTTATTACATAGTAATCATTGTAGTGAGTGTATCTTTTCTGGGAAAAATTAAAATTAACTCACTAGAGTGCTGCGTAAACAATGATATTTCAAATATACTATAATATAAATGAGAAATTCCAGACAAACTTTTATACGCCTTACACTCTAAAACAACTTGCATCCGTGAGAAAAATCGTTTATAATTAAGGTTTTAGAGTTTAGGCCTAACCATCAATATTTACACTGCTGGTGCATGAATATATAATACTTTTAGGACTGCCAAAATGAATGTGATAAATTGGGTTGTTGTTTTTTAGCTCTGCGTATTCAAAACTTTGTAGTTGAAGTTGTACTTCACTATAAAGTTTTGTTTTAATTTCACGCAAAGATACACGATGGCTACCTGTGCTTGTCGGGCCTAATTTAGCAGTGAAAACCTGGAGAGAAGGCAGATAGCCAACGCCACCCAGTGCCAATTTTTGAGCTACTCTTTTAACAATGAATAGTGCGATTGACCGTAACTTTATAACGTACAACGACTGAAAGGGCGAGCATGTTTGGTATGACGGGGATTCGAACCCGCAAAATCGGAAAGAATAAGACGAACTTGCCGATCATACTCATGGAAAAAATATCAGAATGTTGGTTTATATACCACTTGTAACATCATGGAAAGCCTGAATGAGATTTTCTTTTTCATAATCGTTGATAAAAACTGCCTTACGAATCATACCCAGTATAAAACTGGTAATTGATACAAATAAGATCAAATAATTGACATAAAAACAGCAAAAAATTCACAGTTCATAAGATAAATTAAATGATATCACTGTATACTTAGACATAACGTAAAAAATTCCAGTTTGAATCAACTGTATAGTAAATAGTATAACAGGGTATTCCAAGTTATGCCTGCTTATATCAAATAAAACATGCACTCTTTGGACAAAAAGCAAACACTGCAATAGTATAACAATAGGATATCCAAAGTTGTGAGTAACCACACAAATTCCAATGTATGTTTGATAAGTTCAAAGCTACACAAGGGACTGTCTGTGCTCCGCTCATCACCGGTATCAAAACTTGGTTTCTAGCGTCGTAAGTTCACAGACATACCGCTGTTCCACTTGAAAGCATTCCAAAGTCTGCTAGTGAAAAGCTTTATTTGACCAGGAGTTCCAAATTCCGCAAGTGGTTAGATTCTTTGGAACCAAGTTTACTCAGAAAGTAGGATTACTGTTCTAGCATATTTAACCAATTTAGTTGTGCTCGTTTCGTTTTTTGTGTTTGTTGTTTGCTTAGAAACACTTTCGATCATAATTTTATAAATAATCTTAAAACAGAAACGTTTGGTTGTTGGTTTTTTTCGTTTTCTGTGATCCACAATATTCAAAACGTTCTATTAGCTGACTTCACAGTATTTCAACGATTTATAAAGTTCGATTTTTTCCATCGTTACTTTGTACAATCCCGTAATAAAAGCTGTTCACTCAGAAAAGCTCGAATTTATGTATTATAGTTATGGTTCGGAAACACTGGAGGTCCATTCCCCATACTAACATTTGTTTATTTGGGAAATTCGCGCAAAACTGTGCAAAGGCTATCAGCCACAAATTTTGAAATGACAGACTACAGGGAATGCTGCTACCCAGTAGCAGTCTCCACTAATGATTGAGCTTTTACCTGAACAGTTAGTAGAATTTAACAGTCACTTGTATAAAGCACTTACGACTCCAAAGTGCACATCGTGTTTCTGCAACAACAGGACGCAAACCATAAACACCTACGTTTACAGTTTCTAAGAAAAAAAAATTTAGTTAATTTTAAGCATTTTTACCACCAGGTGTTACAATAAATGTTTTACATTATTAGAGAAATCAATAAATTTACGTAATAAGTAGTATTTTACACATAGAACATCAATCTCATCCAATTTTAGAGCAAGAACACTGGAACACGATGAAAAGTGTTATAGAAGTGCCTATCATAAAGTGGTTACATTTAGTTTAAAATGTTTTATTGCAAAGTAACTACCTATTATTATACAGAAAACACGAAATGTAATGCCTCGTTTTTGTTTTAAATACAAGTTCGAATTTTGTAATTACATGATCAATAAACCCATATTTGTTACATGTTATGTGAATTCAGTTTAATTAAGAAGTTTAAGATAGAAAATTGGCAGCGCAAATATACAATAATAAAAGTTAAATTTGGAAAAAAGATGCGTTTAAAACAAAATATCTTGAAATGTGTTTAAACCTTATTCTAACTTAATTGCATATATAACATTATACATATAGGCTCATAATAGTAACAAAGTCCACATCTTGGAATGAAGGTGTTTCATCTGTATGAAAATAACGCCCTCTACGACTGGTGGGAAAGATGGAGAAATTCTTCTGGGCCACAAAGACCATTATTCTCCTACACTGGTGCCGTTGAAAGTCGCATAAAATGGAACTGATTTCTTTAATTAAAATTTTGTTTGAAATATTGAAATTTTTTTAAAATTGGATTACGAATATTTAAGACGAAGTTGCTTGTTTACTGGATTGACATACACTGTAAAATAGTGTACTGTACTGTACTTGTGTATACATGTATGTGGTAATGCAGTTTCCTAGTCGGGCAGGGCCAGGTAATTAGGGCGCTCGACTCGTAATTTAAGTCTCGTGTTCAAATCCCCGTCACACTAAACGTGGGGCGGTGGATGGTGATGACTAGCTGCCTTTCCTCTAGTCTTACACTGTTAAATTAGGGGCGACTAGCGCAGATAGCCCCCATGTGGCTTTGCGCGAAATTCAAAAAACAAATAATGCACTGTAGTGAATGATATCCTTTATCTTTGGGTTGGGCTCATATTAAACATTCCACGACACCGATAAACTTTGTTAAAATGTATAATTGCTGAACATAATACAAACACATTGAAGTTGTTCAGTATTTCAGAACATCTGGTATGAGTATTAACACTTTTGTTGATAAAGAGAGAACAACGTTTAGACCTTCCTAGGTCATCTTCAAGCTAAGAAAGAGAGTTTGAATGTGACCGTTGACGGACACATGTCTTAGGAGCGAGAGTATAAACAGATACGGGATTGTAAGAGACGTTGCAGGTGGACGTTAGGTTATTAATTAGTATAGGTATAAAGGTTTTCCTTTATGTTGGTTTAATTACTGTATTCTGTAGGAGTGAACCCACAGTACCTTACACATGACCTTTCAGATTGTTAATTGAAAGTTTAACGTGTTCCATTCCTCACGGATATTTCCTTTATCAATAACAACAAATAGTAAGTACCGTTTGTCTGACTTCCAGCACAACTTCACTAGGTGTGGTAGAGTAATTATTACAAGTTGATCTTTATAATTCGTTTGTTCTTTATTGCGAGTTCATTAAATCTAGTTCTTATGCAAACGACGAAACCTCTGAAGTATGCAAACATTACATATATTACTCTTCTGCAGTATGTACTTCATACAAAAGTTCTAAGTTTGAATTTGGGACAGGTTTACTCTAGTTGAGACCATGTTACAAAATTCCACCTGGGTGTAATGTTACTTTACTTGCTGTAGACTGCTCAGTCAAAAAATTTTTCTACTGTCTCGTGAATATATTACAAAAATATATTTCTTAAACTTTGGTGTGATCCACATTTCTCTAAACTATTTACTATTCATACATCAAGTTGCTTCAGGGTAAAATATTTTGTTACAGAGTTCATAATAAGACACGTGTCATACAAAAGTTTAAACAAAATATTACCAATATTTCAGCGAATCCCAATGATTCGATACAATGTGATCTTCAGGATTTTACAAGTTAAGATTATACTAAAACAACATTGCCTTGGAAAAGATGTGGCCACAAAAATTATCACCTGTTTATGTCCTAATGCAGTAGTCATAATATGTTTCGAATAGTTGTGTGGTATTTGTCTACTTTTGAATTGATGACTTTGATCTAATATGTTAAATTACTATAACTTATGTGAATTCACTTTAATTCTTACTCTCGAACTGCTAACTTTAGGCTATTTATTAATTTGTCTTCTGTGTTACAATCCATAATAAGCTGTATTTTCATGAAAAAAAGGCATCAAACAGTGGGTTTTTACTGCAACTCTTATATTGTACCCACATCCCCAAAATTTCAAGCATAATTTTTAATTTTTCTTTGCAGTAAGGGGATAAGAACCTCAGATCCACATTCCGGTATGTTATCACGTTGTCTGTAGTAATCCCTTAATTTTGTACAAACATTTAAATTTCCCACAAATAACAACAAGAATGGTATACTAAACTTTCAAGAAAAGGTTCTGGGGATTGGTCAAAGCAATAATACCATAAATAATATATGTTTGTGCATTTATATATCATTTTCAGTAATTAAAAAAAAAAAAAAAATCGATAAAAATATATTAAATGCACTAGAGGTTACAGAATGTTCAATACGTCTAATTAAACTCAAGTGCTTAACATAAAACATGCAATATACATTTCCTGTGTACACTGTGGTCTACAAAATAATTTTATTATTAATAACATAGGAACAGGTATGATGTAATAAAAAAAGGATCATATGAAACAGAAATAAAAAGAACACAAAGTTCACAGTACAAAAAACCATTTTTTTGAAATTCTAAACTATTTCCTCAATAAAAACAGTCTTCAGTTACTTTCAATGAGTGTTAGGTTCACAAGTACTCTGGGAGCCTGGTATTGATTAAATATAGAAAATTACCTTTAATTATTAAGAAATTTACAGTTTATTATCTATAATTTTCAAATAATGCCTTAACTATATTTGTTTGTTTGGAATTAATCTCAAAGCTACGCAATGGTTAATGCACACCAAGGGTATTGAAACTCAGTTTCTAGCAGACATACTACTGTGCCACTGGGAGATGTCTTAAATGTGAACAGCCCATACAGGATAAATCTAAAATCTTATCCATGACCTGTACAGTGTTTCTAATGCTGATCTTTGAATTATATTAATGAAGCAAATTGTTGTCTTAATACAAACATTAAGATCCTTTTAATGACAAAATAGTAAAAAATACTGGTTTTCTGTAAATAAAAACTTAATGAAATATGATAAAAGTCATATTTAATAACACCTATTATAAAATACAAAGGCACAGATAATAAAATTATTTAACTACCAAATAATTTATTTGAGCTAATGTCTATTTTCAAATGGAAAGTCTGACCTTTGTTTATATTATTTATTGATGTTAAATTAGTATATACTTTCTTGGAGATTACATGGCTTAGTGTTGTAAACCTGTAGTTGGATTGGTTACAAGTTTGAAGCTTCCCCAAAATGCACCCATGTCGACTTGGGTAAGTTAATCAACCTCAGTTGTTTCTAATATTTCTCCTGCTTGCAAATATTTCAATTAGATGATATAACACATAAATCAATGTTATTACTAAAAATGGATTTTATTTTATCTAACATTATTCAGTTTTTACAAAATAAAGTGTTAAAGTTCAAATCTGTACAGTTAAGTTTGAGTTTTTTTTTCATTCCAAAAATCAATATCTTTGAAAAATATACTGATCCTAATTATTTGTTGCATGAAGATCACCAGTAGTAAAAATTGGTTGGTATCCAAAAGTAAAAGTAAAATTAGTTCATGAGAACTTCCATCTGAACCAAACGTGCATTTGTATCTCCTGGCATTCGATATGGAATCATCCCAGCAAATGTTATCAATGCTCTGGCCTGTTTTCGTAGGTGTGTGATATACTACATAAAGAAAAGAAGGAAATTATAATAACAAAGCATCACTTGTTATGGGAAACTTTAGACACCAACCCAGTATCACCAGTTCTAGCCAATATTTTTATGACACAAGTTGAAACACAAGCAATTAACACAGCATTACATCCACCACTATACTGGTACAGATATGTAGATGACACGGTTTGCGGGATTCAAATCTACAGAACACATACTTAATTTTTTCAATCACATTAACTCTATACATCCCAACATTAACTTCACATGTGAACAGGAAGAAAGCAATCAAATATCATTTCTTAACCTCAAAATTACAAGAACTGACACACAATTCAAAACAGAAATCCACCGAAAAATCACCCATACTGGACTATACATTCCTTGGGACTCAGCACATGAAACAAAACAAAACTCAACATACTAAGAAACCAAATAAACACAGCCATAAAACTATGCTCACCAGATAAAATTAACGATGAATTAGACAAAATAAAACAATACTTCATCAACATCAATAAGTTTCCTCCACAAACCGTAGAAAACATTATACGCACACACCTAGACAAAAAGCAAAATCATCCACCAACTAAAGTAAATACAGCTCACAGAATCAAAAAACCACGAAACCATATACTGCTGTATACCATATATTCCGACATCAGCAAACAAATAACCAACATTTGGCAAAATTAGTAACAAAATATGACATTCCAGTTAATACCAAATTTATTCAAAACCAGGCACAAAACTGAGGTCTATACTATGTAAAACTACACTGACAAACACCACACCAACGTTATTTATAAAATACAATGTGATAACTGCCACGACTTCTATATTGAGAAACAAGTAGAAAAATGTAAACCAGATTCAAAGAACATAAAAGTCACCTTCACGTTTTCGAACACTGCAAGTCAAATAAACACAACATAACCATAGAAAACACTCAAATACTAAATAAAGAAACAAACATAAACAAACGCGAAAATTAAAGAAGCCTTACTTATACAACAACTTAAACCCAAAATAAACCAATATAAAGGAACGCCTTTATACCTATATTAATATAATAAAATAAATAAAATTATATATTCAAACATCTAATACCGCCCTCTACATTTCGACACACAGTTACACAACCCCTTTCAAACATGTGGTCAGCTTCGGTCAGTTACCTCTTTCTTTGTGAACCTGACGATAATATTTGTAAAATATGAACAAACACAAACAGATTCTTTCTTTCTATATATTTCTATCAGTTATTGATATATTAATAGAACCAATGAAGAGAGTTTGAGGATGTGCAGCAAATTGAAAAAAACCCATAACTACCACACCATTCAAATATTTAGGGTATAGTGTTAAGGTCAGTCCAACAACTGCACATGAAATACTGAAACCTGGCAAGGCAATTATTAAGAAAGTTACATTTTGCCATGAAATGTGTAACAAATAAACTTTAGTTTTGTATAAATGAGAAGACTGGATCATGTGAAACATATGTGCATGACACAAATATTTGCATTTAGTACATTACACTTGGGAAAGGAAACAATTATGCTAAAACAATAATTTATGAAATTAATGAAAATCATTTTATACAAAGAACATACTACATATTTCAACAGAATATTGGCCTGCTGTCTTTAGCTATGATATACAGTTAAGTATGTAGGGTTTACATACAAAAACAAATGATGTAAAGGTTTAAGAAATGTTATCATGTTACAGTAGTAAAAGGTATAATAGGTTAATATATTAAGTCTGGTGTTAAACACATGAAATCCTAGCTTGCTTTCACAGTTACACTTCACACATCTCACAGTACCATGACTCAAAACATTTTAGTAAGCTGTGAACTTGAAGTAATGTGAAACAATAAAACCAACTATTTGAAAATCATGTTATTTTAATATCACAATGCTTGAAATGTTTGAAAGAAAATGAGGATTTGTAACATTATATTAAGGCTCTTTAAAACTAATGTTACAAAATAATATATAAATTACTCTCTTTACTTCTTTGTTATGCAAATTAAGCATCTGATTATCTATCATACGATCTGAGTCCCCTGCTAGTACAGCAGTAAGTCTACGGATTTATAATGCTAAAATCAGAGGTTCAATTCCCCTTGGTGGACTCAGCAGATGGCCTAATGTGGTTTTGCTATAAGAAAACACACATATAACCTGAAATTGGTGTCATATGATTTTGTCTTACTTGTTAGTTTGAATTGTATCACCGAGTTTGGCTAGGCTTCAGAGAAAAATGCAGATTTCTATCAAGATACAAATAAAAGAATCACAAAATAACGTTGCATCTACAAATGTTTTTAATGTTATCTTCTGACCAAATAATCTACCTACACTGACAAGACCTAAAACTGTTAAACCACTTTCTCTGACATCCTGACTAGGTAAACCAACAACTATAATATAAACAGAAGACTGTTGTCTATCAGTTTACACAACATAATCATAGACCAAAGATCAGCAACACCCTCTGGATGTTATTATTGTTCAACAGAATACAGAAATATTTCAACCCTGTCTGTTTTTATAAAGTTTAAGCAAGGTTCACTGGATCAAAGTTGTTTAATGTAAATACTACTATTGTAATGACGATCTTATATCTCTTAAGATTATTTTATTTCTACTACATATACCAGTTCCCTTCTAGTCTAACACAAGGAGTTAATAACAATAAAAGTGATATCTGAAAAAGAATATTTGATTTTATAATCACTTTATAATCTACTTAAAACTTACCTTTCCTGGTTCTTCTGGACTGGTTTTTTGTTTAGACAGAAATGAAGTTTGGGGGCTTCCTAAACCAGCACTTCTGTGAACATGATATGGATGTAATAATAAAGACATATTCAGTGCAAGATAGAGGTTATTCTAAAACTAACTCTGTTGTATAAATAAAAATACAAGAATATCATTTTAATTTATTGTTAATTAAAAACATGAAACAAATGATGTACTTTTTTGTACAGTTATAATAAAGATCTGAATCCTTGCTAAAGGTGCTATGTGTAGGACATTCTGACTATAAAGCTAAACAACTGTTTTATACAGGTAGCAATAAAAAAACTGTTAAAACCTTATATAACTTAACATTTAAAAATCCACAGTATAAGTGTAAGGTAATACTTAATAGACATACTGGTGTGAAATTTCCAAAATATAAAATCAAGGTAAATAGTTTGCTACAACTTGTTCCCATGACTTTCAACTTTTCATTCACAAGAACTGCCAAATTTTGCAGCTACATATATCTGTTTTAATTCCACTGTTAATTACATAATACAAAGCTTACTTACTTTCTAGATTTGTATTCAGAGTACAGAATGTTCATTGTTGCTAGTAACACATCTGGTAGGTTACGACGAACCTAGAAAAAAGCATATTTATTACACTTGTTATTTCTGAAGAGACAAAGTTCAAAATAAAAACTACTGAAACACATATTAATATTAGAATAAAAAAAATACAAACATTATTTTTAAAAGATAACTTGTTACCTTGATCATATAAAAAAATCATACTTCTCACTGGCCTTCTCATTACTGCAAAGAACCTATTAGGAAATAAAAGCTTTAAAAATATATATAGATATTTGTGTAAGCAGCCATACTATTTTGCTATTCTTTGTGTGACATCAAGTTTAAAACTGAAACTACCTCATAAAGTTTTGCTCCCTTAAAAGAAAAGAATGAAATACAGAGAAAAAACAAACAAACTGAATACAAAAGTTTCATTTGTTCCTATAAACAAAGTGTTAATTATACTTTTGAAGAGTGATGTTTCAGTATCCTTGCTACCCTCACAACTACTTCCTCCATGTGATCATCTATAACTGCAACTACACTGAAATTTCAATAAAGATGTTGATATCAATCTTATATAACAAATTTTAACAAACCTTCCATGAAACTTCTATAGTACACAAACACTGGCTTCCAAAGACACAAAACTCTATTACCTACACTGGAAACTTGAATGGAATGTGGTCAAATTACTATTTCAAAATATTGATCCACAAGCTATATAATGTATTTCTATACTCCCTAAAATACCTTAAAATTAACCACAAGAATAACAGTACATGCTACACTGCAGTATATCTTACAATTATTTATCTCCTTAACTCATCAAATCAACTTCATCATTTGAGCTAAACAGAAATAAATATTTTTAAAAGTTTCACACAGCTTTAAAAAATAACTTAGGGTACAACAGCTGAGACAAATTTAGGTACAACAGTGTTAAAATAATGAATTAGTTGGAAATACTGTTTTATGTTCAATTTTTTATTGTTGTTTTATTTCACAAATACACCAGAATATTCTGTTTGATGATAAAATTCCAGAACTTTCAGTGATGTACAGTCACTTCTGTACTTATGATGTAGTTTTCCTTTTGACAAATGTTAAGACAGAAGCAAGTTAATGCATATAACATTTAGTAATCTTGATGAAAAACTTTGAGTATCTGTTAAGTAATATTTCAGGAATTCAATCTATTTTAGCTCAAAAACTAGCATTTTGAAAACCACAATATTAAAAAAAAAAACATTTATAATTTATATGCAAATTATCACAAAGAAAGATATTTCTACGCCTTTCTGAAAGGCCATTTAACCATAACCTTTTCTTGACCATGTAGGTGGTCCCTAATATCTCATGGATTTTCCATGTTACAGTTGAAGTACTTAAATAACTTGCATGCCATTTAGGATTATCCTTTTATACAGTATCTAACTTTTGTTTTAAAACATCCAAATAAATTTCAGATTTGACCCTGTTTCATATGCATTAACAAACTTCGCTTGCCACTTTATATTGCCAGTTGAAACAGTCAAAAGCAAACAATTAAAAAGACATCGCATTACGACTTTTGGCATCTATGTTCATGGTCAATAGCAATTTATACATCATATATCATGTTTGTAATAAATACTAAGTTTTGAGACATTCAACTAGCTTGTTATCACTTATACTTCTTAAAACTAATTAAATTTTCCTGAAGTGTTATCACAGAATATTCTGTAGATTTCAGATATAAGTTAACACAATAATACACCAAGGAAACAAACGGAGCTAATATAAATTGCAAAAAGTTTTCAGATATATGTTTGGTTCCACCCAAGTGTTAGTCAAACACAGCTGAAAGGACAATATAATAAACATAATAAATTTTTATACACATGTGTAATGTTATAATATTTAAGCTACTTCAGCTAAACACTTGTGGTTTCGTGTTATAGCCTATTATAATTCTAGCACAAAAAAGTGTAATTTATATCTATTTCCAATTTTTTATGGTGGTTATGAGGTTGGTCAAATCAATCGTACCCATACAGATACAAAGGTGAAAATAACTGAAAAGTTTTTCTCAAAAAAAAAATTCACATGTGAAATTTGACAATTTTCTGATGCATAAAAGTATTTTTATTCTTAAAATCAAAATTATTTTGTAAGTTGAATAGTCAACGTTTGAAAAGAAAAATGCATAAGCAAACCATCACTTTTAAAATCTTAAGAAATAATTTAAAAAAAGCTAATATGAAAACTATATAATGTTTACTGATTATATGTAAAATTTTGTGAAGATATGCAAACTTTATTAAAGGTCATAAAATGAAAACTACAACAAGCATAAAATGGTTTTGAGGTCAGTCCCTGGTACCAAGCCCATAGTCATGGAATTAATAAAGTCACTGGCAAAGAATGAAAATGACTCGAAAAAATAAGACGTGTATCATTATAATGATATTTCTGAAGGTTGATAGTGTCATATCAAATACAAACCTATACTTTGTAATGAATGTAAAAAATGTAAAAAATTAATAAATGCATAATTTACAGGCAAGACTCTTTGAGACTGTGCAAAAATAAAAGTTGAAACATGTTTTTGTAAGATACGCTAAATAAATGTTATTTTAAAATACTAATTCTGATATATCTCTGAGTGAAAAGTTTTTTGAAAGACTTAGAAATATATTTTTGACTAAAGTTTGAAAACATTTGATGTCAAATTTGCATCTTTATTGTAACAATATTGTTGAATATTGTATACAAAATGTAATAGTAGGCACTAAAATGTGCAAGTCTTCTTGCATTTAGGTCATAATTTATAAAACCTTAACTAATATTAAGCCTAAGTTTGATAAAGAGATATATTAACACAATACAGTCCTAACTAAGCTAAACCATACTGTACTTAATACTATCAATAAATAAGGTTACAATATTATTGTACTAAATGGTTAACCCTGTTTTTGTAATTCCTTCATTCACAGAGCAGTTGCAGTGACTTGTTCATTGAGCTTTCCAGTTCTCTGGCACAAGCAAACAATTGCACTGTTTTACTGAGTAAAATTCTTAGTGCACATGCTTGTAAGGCATAACAGCAGCAGAATTATAGTATGACAAAATTTAAGTGTCAGCAATTAGAATTCTTTCGTATTATTCTAGAAATCTTCTATTTAAAGAAATACTGTTACAATAAATACACTTGAGCACAAACATCTTGGGGGTCTCTGTTAATCTATTATAATAATACTCAGTTTTTGTTTGTCATGATAAATTGAGTGCTACTTACTATCTAAACATGTATACTCAGCACAAATCACTTTTGTAACAGACACACAAAGTGCTATTCTCACCTCCTCAGGATAATGTAGAAAGGCTCTAGCCTTCTGTTCCACATCTTCTGTTTGAAAAGGCAACAGCTTCAGCTTTTGTATTGTCTACAAATAAAGTAGAAAATGACATTCACTATTTTGACATTTTCATTTAAGTTAAATTATAAAATTATTACAAAACCATATATCATCAAAACCCTTTTGATCACAACTGTTTTGTTTCCTTGTAATTAATTAAGACTTGAAACACTAAGTAATAATTATCAATTAAAAGGTACTGTTTGTTGTAATTAGAATACATACGTCAAATTTTAACACCTGACTGTTTACGTTATTCCATTATGAAGAAATGTTTATTTTGTATAAGTTATCCCAGGTGTAGTTATAACAACCTGAACAGTATAATTTTTTCTATTAACATGGTATATTTTGGTACAAAATTTAAGATTACT
Organism: Tachypleus tridentatus; assembly: GCF_004210375.1. Lineage (NCBI taxonomy): Eukaryota > Metazoa > Arthropoda > Merostomata > Xiphosura > Limulidae > Tachypleus > Tachypleus tridentatus. Next base: position 49,121,355 of record NC_134825.1, on the reverse strand, counting down.
TTTACTTGAACTACTAATTATGGTTAAAACAAAAACAAAATAAAAAGGTAAACTACCATATTTTGCAACAAAGTTATTTAATTATACATTTTATTTAATATTATTTTCAAATGCAATAACCATAAAAAACAAACCTATTTACATATTTCAAAAAGTTCATTTTTAAAACTGTTTAGTTACGAGTGGAAATGTGACCCACATTATTGTAAAGTACCACAGCACAACAGTAGACAACCTTAAAATACTCATTCAGAATACATGAAAGTTAGCATCATTACATTTATGACTGGCATTGCTACAATAATTATTTTAAAAACAAAACCACAATAACCAGAGCACTTTTGAAAGTGCTCGGGTAATAGTTTTTTTTTTTTTTATCTATTTCTATAAAGACTTCTTGAACCTATGCGTTTTTCTAACATCATGAATAATTAATTTAGTTAGCTGCTGCTTAAAGGGGAAAATAAAATTCTGTTGGGACAAATTATTTTATAAAAATAACCTCTTATTAACATTTTCTCATTAATAAATCTTTCAAAAAATCACATGTTTTTTAACTTATAAAAAGAGAAGATAGAAATATTTTTATTTCAAATTATGGTTAAATGATTTTAGGCCTGCTCATTTCCTTCTGAAATGGTATAGCAAAAAAGTAAAAGAAAGTGGATTCCACAAGGACATACTGATAATCAAATTCCTACTACTTACATCTAAAGCTTCAGAATACCGTTTGGCATGATACTGGTTGAAAAATGTCATCAAATCAAGAAGAAGGTAACAAGTTCCTGTAGTCTCTCTACTACCAGAATGACCATGAGTTTTATATCTATATATACAAAAAAACATGCAGAAGAAACTGTAATATTTTAAAATCTCTGATGGAAATTCTTTGTTAGTGAACTATGTGACAAGTTTGAATGCATTAAATGGCTTTTTATAACTCACCATTATACATTTACATCTTTACTGAACACAATCAGAACATTGGTCATGTTTGCTAATTATGATGTAGAAATGTCAATGCCAGAAACACAGAAACAATACAATGATTAATACACAAAACAATACAAACATCCCACCATAAGTAGCCAATAAGTACAAAGTCAATCTTACAAGCGTATGGTTATTGCCCACTGTAAGACTGTATAGCACTATCAAGTTTAAATACTTTTATTCAAATCTGAATTCATTCAGTTAACAGGAATTCAACATTTAGTTGTAGATCTTCGAAAAATCAGGCTTACTTATATAGTGATTTTTTGTATGTTTTGTGTATTGATACCCACCTTGTTTATGTAGTTTTTAAGAATGCCATCCCTAAATCATATTTAATATTTGTTATTACTTATTTATCCCTTTTTCTCAAAACAGTTTCATTGAAATAGGTTGATAAGTGAAGATATATTTTATTTTTATAATTCAATGATAATATATATTGTTAATATAACATCAGTTTTGTCAGTCTCTAATTTTGGATTATACTGGGGGCCATGAAGCTGGAACGGTTCCTCTGGGACAGTACAACTAACCCTAAAGTGCTGGACTGATGTAAACCCATTCACAGGTCAAAAACCATGTCATTCTGTTTGTTGACTTCTTGATTTATTGTTCTATATTTTAAGAAAGATAAGTTTATGTCCATATATAAAAAGGATACTAATTGAAATGTGACTGTATTCTACAAAATACTAGTCCACTAAAACACAGGAAAGACTATAGATCAGTTTTTTATTATTGGATATGTAACGTGACTGCACATGCACTGCATTAATAGAAGTTATGTAACGTTAGCTAGAAATGACAAGGTCAATATAATAAAAAATAATAAATATATATCTTAGTATATAGCATTATGAGACTTAAGCTACTTAGACTAAAAATCTGTATTTTTCTATAATAATTTGTGTTCATTCTAAAACAAAAAAAGCATAATTTATATGTATTTCCTAATATTTTATGATGTGTACAAGGTTCATCAAGTGACATACCCCACATAGTACAGAAAATAACAAAATATAATGTCTTACTGAAAACAAACAGTTGAAATGTATTTAAAAGATTTTAGAGATTATGCAAGTAATAGTTGAGAGTTTTGGACAAATAATAGTTTTTTAATCACAACATGAAATCACTTTGCATTGAGACTAGTAACGAAAGATTCTATTTTCACAAATAAATCTTTAGTAAAAATATTTCATAAAAATTGATTTTTTTTATACAAAATACTTATAATCTTTACTAAAAGTCTACCAAATTTTGTGAAGATGCATATATTGCATCAAAAGTATAGTGCAAATACTTAACATGAGCAAATATGTAGACAAACTTGCATATAATGAGCATATGGCAAAAAGGTTAAAGGAATATTTACAAAACCTACTGCTTCCAACTGCACCCCAACTCACATATTGTGCATACAATCAACCCTACCACATGCTGAGGTCATGTCAATTAATAAGGACGACATTATACAAATTCTAGGCAACGAAGTATGATATCACATATAAACATACAGCTTCCAGGCTTGGCCCCACTGAAACTTTGAACAAAAGTACACCACCGTATAATGTATTGTTTTGATAATTTAAAAACTAGTGTTTCTAAACTCAAACATCAATAACATTTATACAGATCTGTCAGATGTATAAATACTTGACCTTCTTGATAGCTTGAATATTAAATTGTTATTCTTTCTTTATTTGCTTTTTTGTATTGTTGTTTTGGCAGATTTATGTAATGAAGAGTCTCAAATGGCCATTATATAAGAAACCTGGGGTTCCAACTCATGACCAGAAATGAAACCTGTGAAACACTCAATAATAGCAATTAGAGTTCAAATAAGATTATTACTCAAGTTTGAATGAGATTGGATGAATTGGTTTTCTTAGCCAATCCCTACACACTAACCACTACCATGCTTAGTCATAGCTTGTCCACAGTTGCTCTTAAAATGCTTTTCTGTCATACTAAGACCAACATGAAAAGTTCATTATTTTTTGGCTAGCATGAATGAATAAAGGAGAAGGAACACTTCAGCTAGTTCAAAGTTCTCCCTCTTTGGCAACATTTTTCAATGATGTTTGGAGTCTTACAAATTGAGAAACACCTTGAAAATGTAATTAGATGCTCAAATAAGGCTATAAATTAACTTTAACATTTATTTGTAAGCATCATAACATAAACTGAATGCAACAAACACTTTTCTTTTCTTGGTCTGACCCTACATACCAAGCACCACTTAGTGATAGAGGAGTTTTAGGAAAATTAGATTATACTGGAATATAAAGTTTATTGTCTGCACTTCCTTTGAATGCAAAACCTTGATATTTTGGACAGATACAGTCCATAAAACTTCAAATCCAGAACACAACAGTTACTGCAACTGAAACACTAAGATTGCACAATGATTATTAATTATGAACTGCACCAAAAATATAAATAAAAATACAGAACATTTCCATGTTAGCTTTGAAACAGTTCTACAGGTAGTTCAGAAAGGTTTTAGTGAAAAGTTCTAAATTTTAGAAGATGCCCAAATTCTGTTGACATTAAAGTTCTCACCATATCTTTGAGGTAAGCAAAACTAAATTTTCAAATTATCTTAGGAAGCAATGAACAATTACAACTTAACTAGTCTTGTATGCATTCCCAATAATGAAAATAGTTTAAACAGATTTTTATCTCAAGATGAATACATTGTAAAAGCATAATGAATTAGGTTCTTTTGGGTCATTCTCTTGTTTTTTGTGGGATGTGTCTCTCTGAAAAGTTTTCTCTACTCAATAATTTGGTATATTATTTTTTACTGTATTAGACATGTCATTAAGAAATACACACAAAAGCTGTTGAATAAGATTAAAATAGTAATTAATACTGAAACTATAATATACTTAAAAAGTCATTAGAAAAAATATCAAACCAAACCTTTCAGCGATATCAAGGGCCATACTCTCTAATCGGTCTCGAGTAGATCCTGGAATTTTAACTTGTGGTACAACTTGGCTTAAAAGTTTGTTCAACATTTCTAAGACTTTCTCATGTTTCTGGGAAAAATCAAACATTAAAAGTGTAACATTTCTTTAAATAGATGCACAGTGTATTAAGTTAATAGAAGGGTAAAATTAACTACACAAAAAAGATAAAAAGTCATAAACTGTCATACTGTAAAGTAATAAAATTGGGAATGAAGTGCTGACATAATAATAAGATGTCAGACAGAAAAGGAAAATTACAAAAGAAACAAATCTTGATTATTATCTTATCTCAAGGGATGATTGGTTCTGAACAAATACAACCTAAATTGTAAGTTTTAACATGTTTCAATTTTCTCTGTCAATTACACTAAATAAATGTCACAAACTTACAAAATATAGGTTCAAAAATATTTTACTGCAATTTATACATGTGCAGTCAGAAACTGAAAGGTGCCAACCTGTCTGGATAAGATTAATCTTATGAGTACAGATGGAAGGTCAAAGTGTCTACATAATAACCTTTTTACAGTGTTACACTGAATATATAATCAAACAGCTTTATTACCAACAGATGCCAATAATCTTGGCATGAAAAAATAGTTTATAACTCAATTTAGTGAGTCACACTGTATGGTGAATGCAGCACTATTTAAATTAAATGTTTGTGATGTCCAAATACAAAGTCTAAAGTTTCTTACAAATTAGGAACTCAAAGCACCAATATCGAATAAGCTAGAATATCAAATAATAATCTCCTATCTTTTCTACTTGCTGAGCTATTGCCACTTGTACTGAACAAACAGTGGCCCTGCACACCTCTTTCCATTTTTTGGAAAAATATGCTTATGTACACTTACCTCTGGTTTTGATGTGTGAGTAACAAACTGAAAGCTCAGAATGTACCCCCAGTGGCTTTGTCAGCTTAACTGAATTACTCAGTGTCAAACTCATTTTTCAAAGCTCAAAGTTGAAAAAGTAAGATGAAACTTTAGAGAGCTCAAAATTTCATATTTTTGAGACATAAATACAGCATTGGTTACTAAGCTTGATAAATTATAGTGGAATGCTTTGGTACTAATATAGTAATTTATGATTTTTGATTGTTTCAAATTTATGTATAAAACTAAGAACTTTAAAAAATTAACAATTTATTTTAAATAGTAATAATATATTAAAATTGAAATATGATTGTATTTTAAAAAATACTAGTCCACTAAAATATAGCCAAGACAGGTCACTTTGTAAAGGTTAGTTTTATATTCTTTGCAACAGTAACATGAGTGTATGTGCACCATGTCATTGTAATATCTGTGGTTAATGTTAGCCAGCAATGGCTGATAAATATATATAAATATATAATGTTATGAAGTTCATGCTATTCTGATTAACTATTAATGTGTTTGAATTACAATTTGTAGTCATTCTATAACAATAAAAGAATAGCTTAAACTTATTTCACAATTTTTTAATGGTGGTTAAGAGACTGATCATATCTACCAAACATACACAGAGGTTCCAATGGTGAAAATTACAGATAAAATTGTTTTTTTCTTAAAGAAATATTTTATAATTATCTAGACTTCATAAAGATTTCACATGTGAACTTTTTTGACACATAAAACTATTTTTAATCTTAAAAAGGAAATTACTCTGAATATTGTATAGTCAACATCCTGAAATAAAAAAAAAAAAATCTTCAAATACTTAATTCAAATACCTGATATTTTGTGTTTAAAAACATTTTTATGTTTACCAATAACTTGTAAAATTTTTTAAAGATATACATACATTATCAAAAATCATAGTTTAATAACTTGTGGTTATGAGCTGGGTGAATTCCACCCAACCTGTAATGGAAAGGTTAGCTCTATATGCATGGAGTAAGCCTACTGGAACAATCCCATATTGGTGAATTTTAAAATAATTCTGAATTTACTCCATGCATGTTTAAAAGTTTTGGCAAACCTTTACTCAGTATGAAAACTCTGATCTACACAAAAATCAGATTTTTTAAATAAAGGATTTTACCAAACATTTGTCTGTAAATTTACAAAGTCAGTCTGATTTAGACTCTGAGTAGTCTCGACAGAAAGTATTTTTAATGTTGAGGTAAAAAAAATACTTTTTTCATCTAACAGCTTTCATATTTCATTCATACAACCTTAGGAATCTCCTAAATAAATATCAAGTTGTTTGTTTACACATATTTCCTCTCCTTTCTTTTTACCCTAACACTAACTACAGCAAAATTACTTGTACAGAAAGTTTAAAAATATGAGAAAAAATGAAAAGTTCACTTTGTTGTTTTGTTATAATATTGCAATGAACAATTAGTTATTTTTCCTAACAGCTTTAGGCTTTTAACCTTTTCACAAACTCTTTCATTTAGTTCTATCATTTTATTCCTTTATGAACAATGTCTAACCACTAAATCAGTACAATAAAGCAATAAACACTAGATGAGAACATTGCTTAAATTAAGATAAACAAAATATTAAATTACATAATGCATGAGTAGCTCAGGTTCATGCCACTCAGAGAATTTTTTTCCCATTTAAGCTTTCTACCTAACCTAATAAGTTGCTTCTATTTTACAGTTTCCTTACTTTTGTAGCAATATAAAATACATAAAAACAAGAAACTGGGTACCTACATATAGGTTCTCGCACTACATTATTGATACTTTATCAAAACATAACCTTACCATTTGGTAGTGTCATTTGCAGCATGTAATTTTTTTTTTAAAATCAAATATGCAATTAACAACAAAAAATATTAATATGCAAAAATAAAAAAATTATCCTAAAACTATTATATTTTAGCTGGCTTTCTAACTAAACTATGAGTAAGTTATAGTAATTTGAAAAATTGATCCAGGTGATATCAACAGCAGCAACAATGAAACTAAGTTATATAATTCAAAAATTGTCATCAGAATGAGTTAGCTGTATAAGGAAATCAATAGATTAAAACTTTTCTCTTTCTGTTAGTTATAAATATTCCAACAAACATTTGCCTCTTTCATTTTAGAATTTGAGCAAAGCTATTTGAGTTCTATCTGCAACAGCCGTTCCTAATTCAGCAGTGTAAGATTAGAGGGAAGGAAATGATCTTATAGTTGATTTCTCAATAAAGCAAGAATAACAGATGGTATATATTTACATAAGAGTATAATTTATCCCAAGTTCAGTGAGAAATAAAGGGGTAGAAAGAATATTTAAAATAAGAAATTCAGAGCAATTTATAAAAAGAAATGTGAAACTGAAATTCTATTTAAATATATTCCTTTGAAATTAAAATCTGAATTATAAACTATGTTTGATGCTATGTTTATTAACATACATTGATAATAAAGTTATAATATGCACACTTTGTCCCCGACAAACATATAAAGGGTTAATATTATAGTAGTTTAAAACATTCCATTTTTTCATGTGTTATAATATTTTGTTTTAAACTGTTCATTTCCAATAAATATTAATAATAGTTTGAGCCACCAACATTATTACAAAAAAATAAACCAATAGTGCTTCACATTTCAATAGCAAAAAACAGTCTAGCCTTAAGAACAAAATTTCTAGTTTTTTGACTTATTTATTTGTTATAAAAGTAACAAAAATGCAAAATTAGAAGGCTACTAGGTGACAATAAGAAAACCTAAATTAAAAATTATATAAAATATTTCTCATTACACTTTATCATGCCTTTTGCCCAATTAAAAGTGTTACTATTTATTGACCTCAGTGCATGTCTTTTGATAAATGACTGTTTAAATACAGATGTAAAGCAATAAAACTAAACAAACTCATATTTAAAAAAATCTATTAACTCTGGCTGTAAAAATAAATAGTGTGTTACACTATGCAGCCATTCTAGAAAGAACAAGCAACTTTTATTTCATATTTGCACAACTTTTAACTTTATCCTACATTGCTGATTTCACTACAGTTAATATTATGGTAGAGAAAAAAGGAGATATAGATTTACTGGAAACAACTTGTGATTTTCACTTACAAGGTTCTAGTGGTTATTTGTACAAAACATGAAAACTATATTTTTATTTTTAGCATGAAAATCACCTCACTCATAATGACTCAGTGAAGGCTTCATAAATTCACAAACAAATCATTACTAAAAATACTTCATTAATGTCTCCCATGAACAATGGCTTAAACTAAGGATTTTGTTATTATTTGCTCATTTGAAATACAAAGTTGTTTTCAAAACACATTACTTTTCCACATATAGCAACTACTAGTACAATAGTAATATGTTATCTACCAGAAAAAAGTATTAGTTTTATACTGGCACAAGTTACTTAAAAACATGCAACACTTACATTCTTACACAGCTTTATCTGTAAGAAATTCCTTAAAAGAAGGAAACTTACTTTGGCTAGATCATAGAGCTTGACAGCATCTTCATAGAGTCCCTTATTTTCACTGTCCACAGCAACAACTTCAACAATTTTCTGGACATCTCCTTGAAATTTGTCAATTAATCCTGGCTGAAATAAACACTCCATACATTTTGAATGCTGAATATCAAAACTTGTATCTAGGTAAATAGTTACTGAATATAAATTTTGAATATTGCCCATCTGCCTACTGTTTACACTTAACATCACCCTATATTAATTTTTGTTGTATGTGCACTTATCTGTTTACCTGTAATCTCCCCCCACAGTTTTAAGAGTTAGCAGAAACAAACTTGTATTATGGACTTGAGGGGTACGAAGGTGCATCCTTATCTATATGGGTTTGTCCTACACCAAGTGGAGCTAAAACATGTCCATAAAGTCACCCAGGCACCATACAGGATTAAGTGTAGGTTTTTCAGGATCACTAAACTTGAATTTGGAATCAGAGTTTCCATTCTTGGTTTTCCTCAGGAACCCAGGGACATCATGTTTGAAACTCTTCATATCCTATCTAACAAGTTAATGGGACTAAACTTAGCACACATGATTAGGTATACACACAGGCAGATGTACTAAACAGGTATTTTTGGTGGTAAAGACCTGTTTCAAGGTAGGTATAGAAGGAATTGTGGGTAATTTAGGTTGGTTGGTTGATTTGGTGTTTTATGGCAGAAAGCAGCTGGGCTATCTGCACCAAATGTCCAGTAAAAAAGTTAAAATTAGAGTAAAATTAGGAAATTTATAAAAGGAATTTAAGGTAAAATAAAACAAAGTAAAAAAAAAGCATAAAACATATGTTAACATCTAGTCTACAGCATTAAGAGAAAAACTACAGTGATATAAGTGGTAGAGGACTTTCTGTAGCATAACTGTAATTATCTGAATTCACCAGGAAGACTAATAGATAAGTACAAAAACCACCATCAGTTACCTGAAGTTGGCCTTTCCAGTCCTGGTTCTGAGTTGTTTGATGTTATAGATATTTCAAAAAGTAAAGTAAGAAAAAATTTAAAAGACTTGTGGCAAAATTTTAATAACAACTTACCAGGGACTAACAAGCAGTTTGAACAGCAGCATTAGTCACCTGAAGTTGGCTTTTCCAGTCCTGGTTTCGAGTTATTTGACTTTACAGCCATTTTCTAATTTCAAATCGAACTAGATGGACTGCAATTCTTAAAAGGGAATCTCACTAAAAAAATGTCTAATGTATAAATTAAGAAACGTAAATAGCATTGAAAAGATTAATGGCCTTTCAAAAACTAGAAACTTTTCCAAGGTGGACAGTATCACCATCACCAATAACACTGTATAACGTCATGGACAAACCTTGGGACAGAATATGGTGAAAATGGCACCGTCATTGAGAGTCATAACAACAGCAAGAAAGTAAAACGTGGTTTACTGTGATCTGAGTATCACACAGACTACACAATGGTGCATCAGTTCCAGATAAAATAAAATAATAAGCTAAAAAAATTGTGACCAATGTGTAGTATAGTTAGAACAACTTCCTCTTTCCAATCCTTACAGAAGCAAGACAGCCAAAGCCCAACAGAGGGTTTTATTTGGAAAAGCTTGTTGTCACGTTGCTCATTCCAAGTCGAATGCCAACTGGCACAGAGCTGAGTCTTGAATACAGGACCATAATCCATGTATGGAACAGGCACAGCAGTGATAGATTTATCTGCGGCGTCAGGAAGCTCGTTCCCACAAGTACCAACATGGCCGGTATCCAGAAAAAACTGGATAGAAGTAGATGTTAAAGACAATTGGGCCAGTCAGTTTTGAATATTGGCAAGAACAGGGTGTGAACTAATGTGAAGCAATTCCAGGGCCAGGAGAGAACTAAGTCAGTCAGTATAAATTGTGAAGTTTGAGTACTGCTTAGCTTCTATGTGATCCAGGGCAAGAAAAATGGCATACAGTTCAGCAGTGAACACAGAAGCTGTAGAGGGGATTCTGCATGCAACCACCAAACCACAACAAACCATGGCAGAGCCCACACAGTAACCTGATTTCGAACCATCTGTATAAATAAGAATGGAAGGATGGTTTGAAAGATGTTCAGCAAATAACAGACAGTATTTCCCATCAGGAGTATCTGCTTTTCTCAGATGACTTAAAGATAGGTCACATTGGGGGACCATAAGAAGCCATGGTGGGATGGGTTGACCAGTGGATACAGCAATGCTATCCAAAGACAGACTCAATTCATCCAACTGCACCTGGATACAAAGGCCAAAAGGAACAATGAAAAAGTATGGCCCACCGAGGAAGGAAAACACAATCCCAGGTGGTATGATTTGGTAAGAAAAGAAGTTTGAAGCATAAAGGTAAAGACAGCTGCAAACAGAGGAGGTGCAAAAAAAGGTTCATAAGACTCTATGAATAAGCTTTGAACTGGGGAAGTGCAGAAAGCCCCAGTGCAGAGCCAAAGTCCTTGATGATGAATAGGGTCCATCATCTTTAAAGCCAAAGTCCTGGCACAGCCATGAACCAGTGATCCATAGACGAGTTTCGAACGAATAAGAGCACGATATGTCTTTAGCATAGAACATCGATCTGCTTCCCAGGTGGTGGAAGAGAGGACACGGAGGAAGTTCAGTGCTCTTATACATTTGACCCGTAGCTGCTTGATGTGTGGTATAAAGATCAGCTTACAGTCAAAGATAAGCCACAGGCAGCACAACTTTGCCAAATACGGAGTTCAGGATCAGTGTGAATACTCAATCAGCAACAAAAGTGCATGCAAATAGTTTGAGAGAGAGAGAGAGAAGTTAAATCCCTTTGCCATGGTACACTTCAATAAACAACTGAGAGCAGTCTGTAGCTGCCACTCACTATATACCTCATGTTCGATGACTGACAGGAGATATGAAAGTCATTGACATAAAGCCTGTTTGCAATAGTGTTCAGTGATGGCATTAATCTTTATACTGAAAAGTGTGACACTCAAAACACAGCCCTTAGGGACTCCAAGCTCCTGTAGAAAAGAACAGGAAAATGTTGAACCCACACAAACTTGGAATTGCCTGTCCATTAAAAAATTGTTTAATAAAAATAAGCAAATGGCCACATAACTCATATATATATATATATATATATATGGAGGCCTCACAAAATGCCATACCTCCAGGATGTATCATAAGCCTTCTCAATATCAAAAAATACTGATACAAGATGTCGTTTGAAAAAAGCTTCTCTGATGAACTTTTCAAGTCGAATCAGGTGGTCCATGGTGGAGCTCTGTCATTGGAACCACACTGGATGGGTGAGAGGAGGTTGTTTGATTAGAGGAACCAAATGAGATGATCATTGACCATCCTCTCTAAGGTCTCACAGAGACAGCTCGTCAAAGTAATTGTACAGTAGTTTGAAGGAATCTTGGGATACTTTCCAGGCTTAGAGAAAGGTAGGAAAATAGCCTGGCGCCAGACATCAGGAAAAACGTTCTCTTGCTAGATTCGGTTAAAAACCAGTAGATGAATAGTAAGAAAAGCAGGAGATAGATGGCACAGCATTTCATAGGGTACATCATCAGGTCCAACAAATGAAGGGCCACTTTAAGTTCCACCAGTGTAAAGGGATGATTATAGTCATAGAAACAATCAGCTTTAAAGGACAGAGGTGTTTGCTCTGCCTGAGTCTTGATGGCTAAGAAGGTGGAGGAAAAAGCAGAAGTACTAGATACCCAGCAAAAGCTTTCAGCTAGAGTATCAACAATGCTCTGGGTATCAGCTATTTCCTGGCCATCAGAGATCAAGATTGAGAGGGGGATTGAATTATACTTCCCACTGACCTTTTGAATCTTATCCCGTATGACTTTGGAACTGGTGGTAAAAGATGTGCTGGTTGTGAACTTAATCCAAGATTCCTTCTGGCTTTGACATCTTACCCACTAAGCATGTGCACAGGCCTGCTGGAAAACAATGCAGTGCAAGAGTGTGAGATACCTACAAAAAGTATCCCAGGCTCATTTTTGGGCCTTCCATGCCCCGTGGCAGACAGGATTCCACCACGGACAAAGATATCAGGGAAACATGTCAAGGTTTTGGGAATACACTCACAGCTGCCTGTATAATACAGTCAGTTATTGTTGCTACACAGTCATCTATTGATGGCTGATAAATAATGGCAGGATCAAGTTCTGCAAGAGCAGTGAAAGAAGACCAGTTTGTTTGATCCAGCTTTCAACATGGTACACAGGTGGGGTGGCATCAACTACAGCCAATCTCTCTCAAAATTATAGGAAAATGATCACTGCCTCATGGATTATTGTCAACCCTACAAGAAAAATGGGAAAATAGTGAAGGCGAGCCAACTGAGATGTCAATAGCAGTAAAGGACTGACTAGGTGCATGAAAATAAATAGAAGAACCAGTACTGAAAAGAGAAAGGTTGCAATCAGAGAGCATATGCTCTATGGAGAGACCTCTACCATCAACATCAGCACTTCCCCAGAGAAGATGATGTCCATTAAAGTCCCACAGGATTAAAAATGGAGATGGCAACTGTTCAATAACAGCATCAAGGTCTGATTGATCATAGGTCTCTCCAGGTTACAGGTAGAGAGAACAAAGAGTAATGGTACAACCCAAGGAAACATGGATGGCTAGAGCCTCCAAGGTTGTGTCGTGTGGCAAAGACAGGGAGGGCACATGCTGATCAACCAACAATGCCACCCCTCCATGCACTGGTCCATCACACAGCCTGTCATTTCTTTACAAGAAAACTGCCAAAAGATGACTGTATTGGCAGGTTTCAGAAATGTTTCCTGTAAGGAGAGACATACAGGATGGTAGGAAGCAATGAGTGTTTTCAAATCATTCAGATTAAAACGTAAACATCGACAGTTCTATTGTATCGAGGTGGCCATTTTTATTTACGTGTAGGCGAATTGAGTGGAGGACCCTTCTGTTTGTGACAGTCTTTTTTCTTTACTGTCTTTATTCGAGAAAGGTTGATCAACCTCCTAGGTTGATTGGGCAGGTCTTTGCTGTTGGAAGAGGATTCCAGCAATGGAGGACATGAACGAATGATCCATTTGCATTGTGGGGTGGGAGAAGAAGACTTATCCAAGGAAATGCCTGTACACAAAACCAAAAAAAAAGGGTTCTTGGAATTTGTTGTAATTTATGGAAGGGACAGAAATGGGTGTTGAAGTTTATTCATCAACCTTTTTAACCATGGAGGTCAAAAGATTTTTCATTCGTTTTGAAAATGATTATTTTGGAGGCACAGATAGATGCATCTGCATTCCTACTGTAGTGGTGGAATGGAGTGCAGCAGCATATGTCCAAGAGGAAGTGGTAGACAATAACTTGCGAGCCTCAGGATAAGTGATGTTGTGAATTGTTTTCAAACATTGCACCTCTTTCTCTTCCAAACATATAGGGCAAGAAATGAAGTAGGACGAGTGAGAGCCATTGCAATTGATGCAATGAGGGTCCATTTCACACTTGTAAACATCATGGTTCTTGCCACTGCAACGAGCACACACTAAGGAACCAAACTGCTGACACTAGAAACACGGGAGAGGGTTTGGAATGTATGGCCTTACTCTGCAATTAAGATAACATGACTTGATGGTGGCAGGCAGATGTGGTGATGTAAATGTGAGAATGAGGACATTGGTTGGCACCATAATTCCATCTTTGTGAGTGGATATACGCCTCACTGAATAAATTCCTTGGGTGGAGAAATCAGCAAGAATCTCTGACTCTGGAATGTTCTTCAAATCCTTCTCAACAATAATTCTTCATAATGAATTCAAAGTAGCATGAGGTGTAACCTCAATAGATATATCTCCAATTGACTTTGAATGTAAGAGGCATTCACTGTGTTGAGATGTGGATGTTTCCACCAATGTTACCAGATCAAAGTTTCTTTACTGACTTTGGAGAGCCAGCAAGTCCCTCTTGTCCCTTCTGAATGAAAAAAGGAGACATTTGCCTTAAAGGTTTGTCTGAAAGTGAATGCAATATAAGAAAATGAGGTAGAACAGGTGGTACAGATGGTGAGGATTGCTGCTCAGAATCTTCAAGATGGGGTCATTTACCTAAAGACTGTTTTTTCACTATTTTATTAACATTTTTAATTGGAGTATTCACAATAAAAACAGGAAAATTTTGGTGCCCACTGACCCCACCCACCATGGAGCCCTACGAAGGGATGCACTACAACAGTGGTGCACAAACTTTTTTGAGTCAGAGGCCACAATAAAGTGAAAATTAAAATTGTCCCACAGTTGTTTCACACAATATGGACATCACATTTAAGAACACACAAATAACGATTACATCAAAGAGTTTGCACATTATTCTGAGAAATGTTATGATAGGTCAACTGTCACAAAGTCAGTGCAATGGATGATGCTGCATGTCATCTACGAACTTAGAAATATTCTGGCTTGATGTTTGACGTTGAAAGACGCAAGACTGCTTTCAGATGATCATCAGTCAGCTGATTGCAAGTGTTGTTTTTGTTCATATGCGAGAAAACCTGTTCGCAGCAGTATGTGCTGCCAAACATGCTGGTGTGGACAAGTGCGTTCTCTTTCAGATTAGCAAATGTATCAGGCAATGTTTTGTAGAAGTCAAGCAAACTGTTTTCTCGGTAAATAGCACGCAGTTCATTAGATGCCTGGAGATCAGTAAGTTTGAGCTGATATTCTGCTGACAAGTCATCCACTGACAAACTGAATGGATCAGCAAAAGGTTTCATCAACAATCTGCATTGGTTAAAGTCATGAAACCATGAGTTGAAGGATTGAATCAAGGTATCTAGCTTACCAACATAAACTTGTGTGTCAATGTCCTGATTCTTCTGTAACTGTGACTGAAAAGTGGGAAAGTGCATGAAGTTCCTGATGTTGCTTGCTGCCAGAACAACTACAACTTTGTTCTGAAAGCTGAGATGTGATTTGCAAACTGACAGACAGGCTGATTTTTGCCTTGCAACTTCAAATTCAGATCATTCAAGTGTTGTGTCATGTCGACCAGAAAGGTCAAATGAGCTTGCCATGCTGGAAATCAGTCATGTGTCTTTGTTCTTGCTTCTGAGGAATTCTATCACCTCATCAATCAACTCCCAGAATCTTCTGAACATCTTCCCTTGACTCAGTCAGCGTACTTCACAGTGATACACAAGGTCACCATAGTCTGAATCAATTTCTTCAAGAAGACTTCGAAACTGATGGTGGTTAAGCCCTCATGATTTGATGAAATTAATGGTTTTTGTCACTAATGCCATCAGTGCCTGAAAACCAAGTTCTTTACTGCACAGGTTCTGTTGGTGAATAATACAGTACAACTTCACCAACTGTCTGTTCTGCTTTCCTCGATGCTTTATCAACAGTGCTACCAGTCTGCTACTTTCTTCGGTCATGGCTGGTGCTCCATCAGTTGTCCCACTTACCAGTTTTGTGAAATCCAATGAAACACTACTACACAGTAATACTGTCTCTTCAAATAGAGCAGACCCAGTTGTCTGACCCTTCATGGAACCCATGCTGATTAGTTCCTCTGTGATATCAAATGATGACAACACACCATGAACAAAAACTAGTAGCTGTGCTGTTGAACTGATGTCAGTTGACTGCTTTATTTGTAAGCTGCCTTGTCACATCTGCTGAGATGTGTGACATTATTCATTGAACAGTCATACAATTCAAAGCCACCATCTGTAGCTTGCGAAATGCTTCTGGACACAACTTTTCCGATGCAGTAATCATACATTGCTTGACAAAATCACCATCAGTGAACGGTCGGCCAGATTTTGCTATCATCAACGAAATATCGTAACTGATCTCACGTGCTGCACCTAAATCTGCTGTCTGCTTTGAGAAAACGTTCTGCTGGTGATTCAGCGACTGCCGCAGAGATTCAATTCGAGCTGTTCATTCATCACCGACAACATTATGAAAATCTTTATGCTTCGACTCATAATGACGCTTTATATTGGATACCTTTGCCATTGCTGCTGTCGAATGACACAGCATACAAATCATGTTCTTCTGTTGTTGAACAAAACAGTATTGCACAGTTCAATCATCATGAAACTGCAGGATTTTGTCATCAACTTTTCTTTTATGATTAGCTGCCATTTTTGTTACAAAATTATATCAAAACAGGGCTCATAAGTAAATCTCGAAGAACAATTGGAAAGCGTGAGATTTCATAATTACGGATATAGTACACCACTGCACCAATGATTAAATGCCTATGAATTAAAGAGATTTGCTTATTAAATTTTCTTTATTGCTCGACACAAATATGGAACCATCCAGTATCTAATATAATGCATATTCTCTATAGAGCTTAATCTTCGTGTAGGCGTGAATTCTCCATGTTTGACTTTCCCGTTGGACATCATGGACCAGATTTGGCCCACGAGCTGGACTTTGTGCACCACTGCACTACAATGTCAAACAAGGACACTGCAGCAACGCCAGGGTTTCGTGAGCACTATACCCAAATACCAGCATCAGATACAATGTCCACAACACCTGTTGAGAACTTCTAACACTGGTACTTGGTTGACCCTAGCCCAAGTGGACCAGCCAATTGACCCAAGGGAGTTACCCCAAGACTGCCCATCTACAGGAATTCAAGGCCAAAGTAGTGTGTTAGGGGTGGACCCCTCAACCACCAGGATCCTCTCCTCACCTTCACGGGTTGCTACACACAGCAAGCATGTGGATGGACATTTCGATCCCAGAGGAGGTAAATTGAAAGAACAGAACCTTCCCTGAGAAGTCCCATCACTATGTACAGAAACCCACACTGAAGGGGGTAATTTAAAAGCCTGATTAGTACAATGAGGCTTCTGTGAATCATGAAAGGACCTAGCAGTGGAACATGGATAATTTATGCTAGTTAACCTCAAAATAAAACCTTACAGTCACTGATTCATGTCAAGGCAGTTAATGGCAAATATTAAGACTTTTTGGATGATCTATATGACTTACTTTCAGTGTTTCCTCTAAGCTGCATGGCCATACAATTACCAACCAAATGTTGCACACTTCATTAATTCCAGTCTCACCCATTCTCAGCTGACAGCCTTAATAACCCTGGCAGTCATTAAGCCTAAATCCCAAATAATTAACTGGTAGCAATGTAAAGTGACTTAATGATCCAATAGGGTTGATGGTATAAAAATACCCACTTCCACATGAAAATTCATTCCACACATGGATTGAATAAATTAGAGGGAACATTGCTTATCTTGAAATCTCACTCACCAACTCAGGTGTGTATTCTCACACAACCAAATCTTGAACTCATTAACACAACTCAACCTTTGCAAGATTACTCAGATTAAGATTGTAATCTCACATATTCATTAGCTGAAGTCAAGATCACTATCCCCTGTAACTTCAGCACCAGTGGCTATAGCCAAAACATTTACTCTTTAAGACACGTGCTTTGACTCATTGGCTAAGATCAATTTATTTGTAAATAAAAGCCTTAAACAATCAACAAGAAAAAGTTGCAATACAGTTTCTTAACTACTGACCGAGATCCATGTTATTTTATTCCAATTACCTTGATTCTGTTTACCATTTATTGCTCTTTACTTGCTCAGAATGACTTATTCATATTGGCCAATAGTGAAACCAAATATGTTTCTGAACATTATTACATAAGGCCTAATAAATTTTATCATGTAACTAAAAGAGACTGTTGTTCCCATAAACCTTTAACTTCTCTCTCGCACATCTGTATAAGATGTACGAGATACTGTTGTACACATGCATTAACATTGCTTTTAAAAATTGTAACTAGACATATTATCCAATATTGATTTTTTCTGCAAATAAACATTATCCATTTATTAAAATAAGTAAAATTTTGGGTAAAGAATGTAAACTTTACCTTTTCGACAATTATCTCTTTCCATTTTTCCAAGCAACATTTCAAACTGAAAATAAACAGAAGACATGTATTAATATTTTATTCTGTCTGCATTACCTTAACAATAAAATATTCTTCCTTACAACTTGTATAATAGCTTAATCCTACTAATACAATCCCCTCCTTACAAACTTATGACACACGTCTCTTTTGTGACCACAGTTTTATGTGCTTGATGAGAGATGGGAATTACCATCTACCTGGAAAATATATTATGTTATTTCACATTTGGTGCACAGCTGACATACTTTCTAAGGCATATAACTAGCAGTCAATGTTTACTATTGCTTAAACAATTGTAGATAGTGAAAGAAATAGTTTGTTGAGATGAAATTCAAATTAATTGTTCTGAAAAGGAATTTTGTTAATCAAAATTGGTTGCTTATCAATAAAATTTTGTTTTAGTTCAGAATCTCACTAGTTACTCTGTTGAAAAATGTATTAGTTTCAAACCAAACTATGAAACTTTACTTTTGTCAAATAAATGTTTTACTTACTACTGTCATATCACTTTCTTTGTTTAAAAAAACCCAATGAAAGATTATAATGACAGTCAACAGAATCTCACCAAATGCAAATAACCTGCTTTGTCCTCACCTACTACTAAGCATGTATATTTGATTACTTACTTTTTAATTTTATTTTGTTTTGAACACAAGAAAATGTAGTTATGAAGTTAGACAAAACTACCATTTTTAAAATAAAAGCCATAACCAGATAAAACACTTTTATTCCCATTTTCTAAACATTAATGTATCAACGCATACTTTAACATTTAGTTATTGATAAGACAAACAAATATTCCTCTCTCTTGCAGAAGTAAAAAGATTAAAAACTGAATTTTTTATGTGATATGCAACAGAAGTTGTGACAGTTTTGTTTTAGCTTTAATTAAAATATCCCTCAGTGTTCACATAACATTAGGTCTTCATCTTGGCAGAAGACTACAGTTAATCACAGATATGTTTTTTTCATTAAATATTCCTATAATTTAAATGCCCATCTCAGAGCTTTAACTAATATATAGTGGTGATATTAGAACATTTCAACATGCTGACCATCTACAAATAGGTACCCAATATGTAATCTTTTTTATAATTGTACACATATCCTTCCTGTGACATTTACCACTATTAATAAATACATCATAAACAAATAATTAAATATGATATTAACATCCACTTAATTTCATCCATGTAAAACAAAGGGTCAGTACACATTTTACATCAAATGAAAACATACATTCACAACTTGTATCTTAAATAAAATACATTTCAGGATATAAAGTATTATTTTACACATTTTAATCAACCACAACAGTTATTTATCTTGATGTTATGATTACTCATAAAAAGTATTTACAATAGTTTAACCTTCTAGAGTGGCTCCACAACTAAATATTTGTTGAAAAAAGTAATAAAACTTAAAGGAAAATAAATGATATCCCGTGTTTTTAATCTGTAGTTATTATTCATTGTAATATTTACACTTGTGCCACTATTTAATAGTTCTTCAATGTGCAACAGTCTTTAACCCTTTCAACACTGAATAACAACTTTTAATGTTTGGCATGGCGCTGAATATATATGTTTGATACTTCAACTAATTACGGTATCAGTACTAAAAGCATGACATCTCGACAATAACTCAACAAAAGTCCCTGAAATATTCAGTGATTGTACCCAATACTATATGTTAAATTCAATACATAAGAATAACAGGAATAAAGGAAGGTCGCTGCCACGCTGAGCCTTCAAGTCAACTGTGGTTGCCAACCTTGCCGGAAGGGTTAAAGCAATTTTCAAAACACAGAAATGCATGACTTTCTCAGCATAAGAACCTTGCATCTTTTCTGATTATGTGGTTTTTCTCACTCTGTGTTGGAAAACACAATATGCTCTTTGTCAGTTTTGTTTACTTGCTGATGGATGCAGTTTCTCATAAAAGTGTCTTCCTGTTTATCTCTTCATGGATGATGTACAACAATGCATCTTTTTTAAGATCTTCTGAAAGTTCAATGTTTGTCAGTTTTCAAAAAGTTCAAATTGTAGACATTCACTAAATTGTTGTCCAACATATGAAATAGTCTTTCTTGTACTATTCCATCCATTTTCTTACATACTCAACAGACCCAACAATAATATCAACTTTGTTATGTTATGTATATAATCTAGCACTGCCACTGTTTTCATCATCTTATACTCATTTTTCTTATCCTTCACTTTGCTGTTATCTATGTCCTTCACATACAGTTGGAAAGAGATGTACATTTTGTTTATCATGCCACTTTACCACTTTAATTTTTATGACAATGTTAGTAATAAAAAAAATGTAAGCCTCAAAATTTTTGATTGTCTTAATAGTACCTTTTCTAGTTGCTACTGAGAAACTCAATAATGCCTCCCCCACAAAATGATCATTGTACTAAAATACATACCTCCTTTGTTTCTAGAACAAGTTCACTCACACATGCCATGAACAAGTCTTCCCCTTTAAGTCCTTTAAGGTTCCTAAGATTAAAAAAATAAAGCTCAGAATAAAAAGTATAAATCTTTCTTTTAAATATGACCAGCTCTTTGATATAAAAACCTGCATCAATATCATAACACTTGTTCTACATGAAGCTCAGTCAGTAAAAAAGAAATTATTCAATAAATATTATTTAATACAGTCCACACTACAATACCATGCAATTGTCCATGTTACAATATCAAGTAACAAAGTTCATATTATAACCATCTGTATAATGTATCTTAGGTTCTTCAGTTCATATTTAAAACTACAGTTTCTGTCTTTGATACTTGATGACAATTAATAATTCAGTCATTTTAGTAAAAAGGAAAACTTTTACAAATGAGTAAACTATAAAATTTGAGAGGAAAATACCAGTTAAATGTAAATATGAAACAAATGTTTACAGTACAGTCATATACTGAAACCATTGCCCTCTCATATGAAACCAAGAAAAGTACTATCCTTATCACATAACTGTGCTGTTGAAAAAAATCTTTTTGCTTGTACTTCCTACAAAAACAAAAATTTCCTACAACTCTTATATAAAAACCTTTCTATTAATTCACACAATATTACAACACTAAACCTTTCCTGTAGGTCATATTATATTAGATTTGGTTCAGTTTGTTTTGACTTTCTCACAAAGCTACATGAAGGATATATCCTTCAGATATATCTGCACTAGCCATCTCTAATTTTGCAATGAAAGACAAGAGTGAAGGCTATTAGTCATCAACACCCACTGCAAAATCTTGGGCTACTTTTACCAATGAACAGTTGACTGACCACCGCATTATGATACCCCACAGGAATGAGAATGATTGATGGGATGGAGATATGAACCCCTGTCCCTCAGATTGTGAGTCAAGCAACTTAACAATCTGGCCATGTCAGGTTACTACTATATTAGAACCAGGAAATCTTTCATTTCATATAATATTAGAGGAATCAAATCTAACATATTATTTTATCTTAGTTTCCCACTAACCTGAGAAGATAGAAGTACTGGATAGCTTCTCGAGGATCAGTGGCTTCAAATTTATGGGTGTAAATCATAATAAGATGGGCAAAATTCAATCTTCGTGCTGGGGGTTTATCACCAGGGTTTTTTGACACTGTATAAGAATAAATAAAACCTTCTTCACACAAACATCATATAATATTTAGGTTATATTTCAGTTCTGATAAAACATTTAAGGATATTAAAAGTAAAGTTCTTACAGAATAGTATACAAATTTAACAATAAAATTCTAAGCATGGTTTTATTCCCATATTTTCACTATTTAGATGACTTAAAAATAAGCACAAAATAAATTAACTGACATTTTGTAATAAAGTATTTTAAATCCAGCTATTAACATTTTAAATTTCTTGCGAACTTTATTATTATTAATATACGGCATATTTTTATACAGTACCTTTAACAAAATAGGAATAACAACAAATTCTATATAGCAAGAAAATAATTAGTAATTTTTTAAAGTTTCTAAAGCCATTCCCAATACATATTTATAAAGAATAAATCATTCATTTCATTATGTTCACAAACCTTTTATGGCTTAAAGTTCTTTTAACAGTAAAATGGATACTTAAATTAATCTGAAAAATATTACCAGATTCTGAAAAAAAGTTTCTTATATTTTTTTTATCATTCCTTAAAATATATTCATTATGATTACTTGAATAATCCAATATTTAATAATACAGGTATAAAAAATTTCCCTTTAAAATTCTTTCTTAATAATTAAGTAAAAACAAACAAACTACAGCTATGTTTTAAGATTAGGTTTCTGTACTTACAGAGAGGAGCATTTAAGTTTGTAGGCAGTGCTAGAAGATTTTGTTCATAAAGAGTAATGGCCACATGCACAGCATGACAACGTAAGTGTTCCATGCGAGAAAGGAACTCAATGGCTGCTTCAAACTGACCAGAGAGAAAAAGTACTTGGAAAAATAAATAGGGCTGCTGATAGGCATTGAAGTGGCTTTCACCTAATGTAAATCATAATGAAAAAAATAAAAACTGTTACTAAAGACTGCAGTTTTTACATTTTAAGTGTACACAAGTCTTTTAAGTATAGATATATAACAATGTTTAGGGACAACACGGGGCGTGTTGGTCCATCTCAGCCATCCCATCCTTTATGCCAAACTGAAATTATTTAAATAATGATAAAAAAATTAAAGTCAGCCCTTATCATTCATATATCTATCAAGCTTTATTTTAAACTCACTCAAACTTACAGCCTCCATAATATCCAAAGGCAACCCATTTCATACACCAATCACCCTATTTGAAAAAAAAAACTGTCTCAGCTGAAGACTGCTTCTACCTCACCTAAATCTATATTTGTGTCCCATAGTTCAATACTTCTCACTATTAATCAATTCCTTTTACACTTTTAAATACTTCAATAAGATTTCCTCTTCTTTTTTCAAGAAAAAAAGATTTCAGAGACTAATCTCTCCTCATATGACAACCCCTCCATCCCAGGTACCATTTTAGTAACCCTCTTCTGGACCCTTTCCAACAATTCAATGTCTTTTCTAAAGTAAGGAGTCCAAGACTAAACACAATACTCCAAATGTGGTCTAACCAGTGGCATGCAATGTAAAATTATAACCTCTTTAGACTTGTATTCAATATTTCTGTATATACAACTTTAAATCTTATTTGCCCAACAACTAACAACAGCATACTACTTGGATGGTTTTACAGACTGATCAACTTTTACACCAAGATCTCTTTCTTTCAAAACATTGTTAAGGATATTCTCATCCAAATTATAGTTATAAATCAGATTACGATGACCCACATGCAATATCTTGCATTTATCATAATTAAAACCTATTTTCCCAACTCACTAAATTATCAATCCTTTTATAATGCAGCAGCATCCTCTTCACAGCCAACAATATTCAAAATATCACCACCAAATTTAAGTACCTTGTTGACCATTACTTTATCTATGTCACTGATGTAAATATGACAAGATAAAATTGAAAACTGTGCATGTCAGATTGAACATCTGAAAGCTTAAGGAATTTTATCATCATTTTGTAAATAATTAATTTACAAGTTAATATTTTTACTACTAGCTGGATTTAATAAAATTAACTACGACTTAGTGAGACAGTTTTATTTATTCAAATGGTTAACTACAAGTATTAAAGGAAAAAAAACCATTAAAATTTTACAACATTTTGTAAGCTATTTAAATATTTTTAACCTTTAAATATAAACTCACACCAAAATACAAGTTTCAAAGTAAAACTAGGAGATGAATTATCTTGAATAATTAAATTATTCAAATTTAAATTTTAATTATAAAATTAAACTTTCATATTTTCAGTCATACCGTATTCTTCAAGCAACATGGTTTGAAAACAAGAAAGCGTCATCCTGTCTTGCTGCAATGCTACTGTGTCTTCTTCCTCCTCCTCAGGTCTAAGCTGACAGAGTCTTAACCAGAGATAGTCATCAGTTTTAGTAGCAACCTCTGAATGATCATCAGTGACATCACAACACCCAAGAATACAATACACGGCCCTAATAAACATAAACAATATACATATCATAAAATAGGTTCACATTCAATATATTTTTGTACATGAAATTAATTTTCTGAATGAGTTATATGTGTGATTTCAATTACAGCATTATATACTAAAGCTAAAACAAATTGTATTTGTGGTAGTAATTAATCTTTAATTCTTACACTATGGGTAGGTCACAATTTGTTTTACAGATTTACATTCAGAATTTAATTACTTTATTATCAATGTATATAAATACACTTGACATTAAAATATAACTAATAAATCAACCTTTTAATAATGTGTTTCAACTTTTATACCCTTCATTCTTCTTCATTTATGGAGATATACATTAGAAAGACAGACCTGCTTACAACACCTACCTATTTTATCCTCTTTTTTTACAAAATGTCAATAACTATCTCTGAAATTTCCTATTGCATCATTTATAACCAACAGAAACACAATATTTTTACTTAACAATCAATGTATAATGCTATCTTGTTCTAAAAAGAACACCCATATGTTGTGATCTATCTGTCAGTCAAAGCTAGTCCATAAGGGAGGGGGAAGAGTAAGAAGGGCATCTAAGAGGTCTCAAACAAGGCTCTATTAGTTGTTCCAAATTCATTGATGATGTCACATGAGGGTGTGACAGAGGAAAATGAGGATTTCAAGAGAAATCCATATTCCAAAAAGAGAAGGGGTCTCCCACACAGTAGGAGAAGGAGAGAATGAAATGCAGCATACAACATTCTTACTCAAGTGTAGCACGTAAGGCCTGACAGAGAAGAGAATAGAAAACACCTCAAGATCAACCAAAAACCTAGGTGGGTGTGAGGGAAAATTGCTCCCCTGTGACAAGTCAAACTACCATGACAGTGTCTTAGAGAGAAAACTAGGGATGTAGGACACAACATTCCTGAAAAATCAAATCCATCAAAGGGGAAAGATGACTGGGAAAGTCTCCAAAACTGACATGCAACTGATAAACATACTCAAGAGGTGAAAAGGGCTGTCCAAATTCAAGGCTTCCTAATCACTAAAATCCATGAGAGGACAATGATCAATTTGTTGAATAAAATTGATCAGCCCCCATTGAACCAGAGATGCCACCTCCTAGGGTAAATATTGTGGTTCTGGCCCTTTGTATGCAAGTTAGTAATTCTGCTACATCAGTTGTAGCTGTGATCATATGAAACTGCAAGTGCATAACTTATAAAATTGAAAGATGAAGATAAATAAAATTACTAACTTTCCACAAAAGAGAATGAAAATGGTAAAGGATGTAATTAAATCAGAAAAATTAAAAAAGGTAAAAATTTGTAATTAAATGAATCAAACTGTAAGATAAAACACACATGTTTAATAGGACTGCCAACTGAAAAGTGGTGTTAATTATAATAGGGGTAATATGTCACACTCTTATTGGTGAGGGTTGCTGCATAATTATTTGCATATTAGTATGCAGAAAAAAGTGGAAGTATCAAGATTAGTGGCAAACAAAGAATCTGCACTGATAAAAGGCAAATCAAGAAAACATTTTTCTTGTGAAGTTGAGATATCACATAAACATTTTTGTTTTTGACATATATTTTTATTTATTATTACGAAAATAACTACAATGTAAAAGTAAGAAACTTATTATATAAGATAACAAAAAACTTTCTCCACGACATATGTTCCCAAGTAGCTTGTGCTATGTCATTTAATGCAATAATTTTAAATACATTCATCTTAGATTTACAGCTTGTTATCACAGGCTTATTAGATAGAAGAAGTTCAAAGAACACTAATATTAAATAAAAACAAATGTAAACCATCACAAACCTTAAGCTGTTTAGGATTTAAAAAATGCAATTTTCTGGAAGAGAGAGACAAAAGTAATTTAGATTTATTTTGCATTATTTTGTTGTGGTTACAAGATAAGTCAAATCAGTCAAGTTTGTATAGAATTAGGATATAGAAAATAACAGATTCAAAAGTTTAATTGAAAATAAAAAGATCTATTTAGAAGGTTTTAGAAGTTATCCAAAGGAAATCTGAAAACTAAGATAAAAAAAGCATTTTTCACCTTAATGCTCTCTATACAGGCTGGTCAAATTGACTGACTACATAATAATTTTATAAAGTTTTTTTAAAATTGTTACAGGACGAGTATTTTTACAATATTTGGCACAGAATTTCAGTGAATGTTACAAGACATTAATGTGTATAAAAATCAGATTTTTAGTGAAATGCTTTTAATAATCTAAATACGGATTTGTCTGTGAATTTGTGATGACCGAAGAAGGTTGAAACGTTGTTTGCTCTTCTATGTAAAATATTTTCTCAACCCAAACAAATGAACCGTTTTTGCATATAAATGTCTGTGAATTTAATATTGTTTTAGTAGTCCTAGTGCAAAGTGATTTTCATGTGAAGATGAGTACTCTTCTTCAAACTCAAAAATATTAAATTTCATCTAAAATACATTTAAAAACTTTGAGTAAAACTTTATATTTTAGATTTTTTTTCCACCCTAACTCTGTACAAGATTAGTCAAATTGACCAACCTCGTAATCACAGGAAAAGTGTAAAGACATCTAAATTACCCATTTTTCTTTCTATAACAACTTCAAACTGTAACATGAAAATATATTTTTCTCCTAAGTAGCTTTGAACTTGTAATAGTATATATCTACTTATACATAACTTTTATGGTTTTAAATCCATATCTAACTACTATTTGTGCCATTATAAGTTGTAAATCACTGGAGGAATGTGGAGCTTATGTTACTCTATAGAATTATATTACTCACAAGTTACTTGTGTGTATGCCTCATGAAAATCTTTTAATACATATCATTTATTTTCCTAATTTAACCTTAATTAAAGAGATTCCCATTTTTACATTTTAGTTTCTTTTACAATAATAAAGAAAACACATAAAAAACAAGAAATAAAGTGCTTATCCAGATTTTTTTTCTTCTGTCGACTGTTGATGACAATCCCATTTTCCTAATGCTAATTGTACTACTGAATTAAATATATTCTATTTAATCTAATAATACACCAAAGAAAACGAAAATAATAATATGCAAAAAATCAGATAATATTCCACAAGTATAACAACTTCTCTGGCTTTCTAACTGTAAGCCAAATTCATCCAAACTACTTAGTATCTTACTTCTGGGAATGAAGCTTTGTACTAAATGAGAAATTGACAATTTTCTGTGCAAAACACATCATTGGTTTTCTCTTGGTTACAAATAATATATTAAATGTAAAAAAGAACTATTAACAAATCATGAAAGAGAAGAAGTGACAAGAGAGGGCTGATTTTTTTATTTTTTAGTTCTGAAGGCTACAAAAATTATTTGTCTCAGTAATTATACTTTTATTAAGAGTAATGTATGCTAAATTTCATAATTATTGGAGGGGTTGTGAATAAGTAGATAAGAGGGGATGTCTAGAGAAAAAAATTACATTTCTTACACTAGGATAAATTTAGGATTTGTTTTATTATTGCCTTACAAAATTAAGAACTTAAATGCAAATAATACTCAAATATGGATTGTTAACTAGGAACATATGCTATACTAATTGGTATAACATCAACAAAATGTTGTTTGATTAAATTTAAAATGTAAGTCAGTAAAAACCTTGTGACAAGTAGTAAATGATGCTATTGGCAAGAGAGCTAACATGCAAATCACCTTGTATTCAGATTATTCAACACTTTGACACCATACATTCAAGGACAAAGCTTTCATAAAACACTGGATTAAAAACTCTGATTGAAAAAGCTGAGCACATAGCTACACAATGGACTATCTATGTTATGTCCACCTTGAATATTTGAAAATGAATTTTTGCCTAACAAGCCCTTCTGCTTACTGTTGAGCCACTGGGAAGCAAGTCAAGAAATAAACAATTATGAGAATAAAAATATTCTTGCAACTTGTACTAACCAAAAAGCAAATTAACTATCAAACCTTGAATATTTGAAAATGAATTTTTGCCTAACAAGCCCTTCTGCTTACTGTTGAGCCACTGGGAAGCAAGTCAAGAAATAAACAATTATGAGAATAAAAATATTCTTGCAACTTGTACTAACCAAAAAGCAAATTAACTATCAAACCAGCTCTCACAATAGAAAATGCTTAGTAAACTTAAAATCATACATAAAGTAAATTTTAAATACTTTTTAAACTACCATAAAAAAGCACAAAATATGTGCTGACATTTATAGTCTTTCTATCTTAAAGGACTCACTGTAATAATAATTACAAGTGTAGTGCAGTTAAGATATTATTTTTAATTTTCTCTTGTAAGCTTTTAAGAATACAGAAATAGGAATTTCAAGACAGCACTCTAACTTCCTTGCCTTCTTTTAATGCAACTAGTAACAGAAGAGTTAAAAACAAAAAATGTAATGAAACTTTCCAGAAATAAAATAAAGTACTCAGTAGAAATAACCAAATCTTTGGTTAAAAATTCAGAAAGTTTTGAAATCTTCATCCACATACTGTGGTTTGCAACTCATACAACATGATAGACAGAAACTAGTTTAAGGTAGTTAAAACATTTGATATTTTTTCAGAAGATAAAACATCTTTTATGTATCCTTGTTGTCACATGAAGAATAATTAATTAGTTTACTTGCCTTTTATAAGGGTCTGTACTAGTCCTCACTGATCGACGGTACTGTAGCCTAATTTGTCCTTCACTAGATGGACTTAGTCTATACAAGAATAGGACACGATGAATCAAATAGTTTCAAACCTACAAAGTAATCTCTGTTAATCATGTAAATAAAAATGTTACTTAAACTCATGTAGCACTGCAGGTGAAAACTGTAACATACAGAATCAGTACAAATGTTTGAAAACTATCATTAAAAAATATACACACATACATTATAAAAGCAGAACTATTAGGTGATTATTGTTTAATCTAACATTAACATTCCACAAAATTAAAATAATTAATGTGATGTATTCTTCTTATAGAATGTTATAAAGTTTTACAACCTCCAAAAACGTGCTACTAGTAATACAGATTTTACAAACAAAAGAAATTATGTACACTATCTAATTCTTGATCACTTTCCTAGATTGTAACAAGTTTAACAAACTATTATTTGGTTGTTTTTGTCTAATAGATATAGAATTATAAATACATTACTTATTAATTTATTGTTTTTAAGAGAACAATTTTTTACCGGGATTCATTTGATTGAGAATACTCCGTAAGGTATGAAACCAAGACTCCAAGGGTTGAACTACAACAAAATTTAAAAATTCATATTTAAAAATTTCAGATTAAAATAGAATCACACAAAATGTCAACCAAGAAAAAAAACAAACCAAAATATGGTTTATAATTAGATACATGAAGCTGACCTTTCAAAGCTTATTTTATTTTACTATTGTTATTAAACAAATGTGTACTTGTAGTGTATATGTTAGAACATTTACCGAAACCCCAAGACATAAGAATTTATATGAAAAAATTAATTTCTATTTTTCAAATTAAATCCAATACATCTGAAATGTTTTGTTTTACAGTTCTAATGAAAAGGTATGAAAACCAACAATAAAAGTAATCAACAAAAACCAGGAACAACAACTATTTAAATAAATCACATTACAGCATACAACGAAACAAATGATACAAACCTAGTAGTTTTGACAGCACGAAGTGCAGCATTTAAATCTCCACAACGAATACAGTAATAAATGACAGGCCAAACAGGGTGACCTTCTACTAATCCATCCTGTAAAGCAGAAAATTAATTTTCACAGTTTAGTTATAATTTTTTATAACTAAATTATTATCTGTATTTAAATTACTACTGTTATACTTGGTTAAAACCCTAGCCTGCATGCCCACTCTAATTGAAAACATAATGTTAATGATGCTATTATGTATACAAATATTTAAAAAAAGGTATGAGATACTACCCACCTGAAAACATAAAGATTTACTACATCATACACATAACCATTCCAAAATGAACAATCAATTTAAATACAATAAGAAAAATACCCTTAAGTGTATATCTTACAATTTTTAAAACTCTTGATATCAACAGTTTCTTTTAGGTTAAAACAGTTTTCTTGAATTATGAGTAAAGCATAACCTTAAAATAGAATCTTGCAATTTAACATTAATGGAATAGTGTCAAATATTTTTGGGCCAGATTGTTTAGTAGGTGTCTCACTTTTGGCAATAAATCTCAACAATAAACAACAACCTAATCTACTTGCTTTAAAACAACATGAATATATTCAAAACAGGTCAAACGTATGCAAAAAAAGCTGTTATACTATTCTTTCCAACACTTGAATTTAGAGTTTTAATAAATAATTCTCTCTATTTTTTTTTGTCAAAGTCCACACAGACAGGTCTATTTACTTTAGAACAAGACAAACTCTTCTCAATCTCTATTATTACAGTACAAACTGTGAAACTCACTTTAAATATTGTCCATTGTGGCTAAACTGACAAATAAATAGTCTAACTTTACTTTTTTCACTTTTACTTTCACTAACTAACTTCCTCTCTGAATCTCCACTTATTTATATAAATGCACAGGAGAATGTAGAAATATCTATCCTTCTAGCAGCAACAATATTACACATAATCAGAAAAATGTAGAAGATTTGAGTAAGATGATAAATATTACAGAAGCCTAGTACAACAATTAAATAACGTACTCAATGGACAACTCATACAAAGTTGTGTAACAACTATTGCTTTTAAAATGATATTTTACACTCCTGTTACAAAAACTAAATCAAATATCAAATCACTAAAAACTAAATAATCTTGTACATCTGACAAATATAGAAATATTTGACAGGATAAAGAGTGTGTATAAACTTGGGACATTAAATTTATTTGTTACTTTATTTGAACACCATTTCTGATTCTTATTAAACAAGAATAAACATAATAAAGTTAACCAAGTCTGAAACAAGTTCTGATGTTATTAACAAAAACAGTTGTCTTTTCACAATCTTGCCCCTTGCTGGTTCAGCTGCAAGTCTATGAATTTACATTGCTAAAATCGGAGGTTCAATTCCCCACAGGGGACTCAGAAAATAGTCTGATATGGCTCCACTATAAGAAAACCCAAACCAACACTCTTGATTCTTCTAAGATGTAAACAAATCAACATGTGAACAATCTAGTCCCACCACCACATGTGTTTTGTATGAGATTCTTCTTTTCCATATTTGATATTCATATCATTCCTTAGAAACAGTAATATAAATTAAACAAGATATGAAAATATTTGTACGTTATTTTAAACAGGTTCTCCAACCACTAAAGCATAAAAACTTCACTGCTTTACTGCCTATGGTATGGAATATAACAAACAAACAAACAAAAAAACAATACCATAAATCAAGCTTTGACACTTTCTGTTTTCCATTTAGATAATGTTAGAATAGTCTTAAATTTACATCTACAATATCTAATCTTATACAAGAAATGCTGAAAATAATACTTAAAATACAGCGGTTACTCTCTGTTTACTCAACCTATTGTACTTCTCTTAACTCTGGAGTTTATTTACATTAAAAAGCTAAATGCATTGTAGAAATCACAAGAGGTAAATTTGTTCATATTTGTTTTAACAGTCAATGCTTCGAGTGTGTATTTCTTTTCTCTCACTATCTCACAGTCAAAATTTTAAAAATACAGTGTAAACCATAAAAACTATTAAAAAAACCTGCATTACATCTGTTTCACCTTAAGGGTTCCTAGGTCTTAACACACAGAGCAAAGGTTCTTTCCCTTTGATATCTAATGTGTGCAGTATAATAAATCTCCATAATGAGTATTTGAATGACACATTCACACTAAATTGTTATTCCAATATGATTTATGTAGTGTTTTCCTACTGGTGACCTAAAAAGTAACTATTATTAAAGTTTGTCTTTATAGTATAAGTTTAAATAGAACAAACACTTAACAGTATTTAATCAGTTTTAAACAGAGATGCACAAATAATCCAAATTACCTCTAATCCTTGGGTGTTTGTAGGAATGCGAATATTAAGAAAGCTACGGACCAGGGAGTAAGTTCCAGGAATACCTCCTAACTGGGCTTGTTGCAGATTGCCATACACAATAGCCTGGATGTATTGTAGGTATCTAAGAAGATATTTTCTTAAAATTAGAAGTTAAAATATAAAAATTATCTTATTTAGAGAACAGAGGTTTTATCATGGTAACTAAAAAATAAAGAAGTGTCATTAAGATCTATATAAAGTTTGAGATATTATTTCAGAAAAACAGAAATTTCATAAAAATTAGAACTAAATTACTTTCTGACTAGAAAAATGATTAAAATGGAAGCTTGAACCATGCATTTTTCCAACATTGTTTAAGCACTGGACAATTCTCCATACCTATCTCATAAAAACTACTTTGAACTTTTCATGTTTAGAGCTCTACTTTTTATAATAAAAATCCTTGCTTGAACAACTCTGATGTTCTGTATTATACTTACTTCATTCTTTCATTGACATTTATAAACCAAAAACTCTTCCACTGCCAAGTTTATTTTTAGATACTAAATAAAAACCAAAAACAAAATTCAGCCACATATTGGCATGCAACAAAGCTGCAAGCTACAAAAATTTTTGAACAAATGCCTTATTACTTCTATCAAGTTTGCTAAAATGTTTAACATCCTGGAATTATTTCAAAATGTTTAAAATGCTTACTCATAAGTAGCTTAATAATTAATGCACAAACATACAAAGATACTTTCCACCTACTTCTGCTCCAAATATTTTCGGGCTTGGCTGATCAATGATGTTTGCATGACAACAGAGGATCGAGCTTCCAAAATATCTTTTCCAGTAGTCAGTGGAACATTGATCATTTGCTCCACCATTGTCCACAGATCTAAAACATTCTGAAATTTAAAAAATAACAAATTGGAAGAAATAATGAGCAGTAGAAATATTATATTGAGAAAAAAAGATAAAATGGTATTTTACAAATTTCATATGGTTTGCAATGATGCTTATTGTTTTAACCAAAATATTTAAAAAAAATTTAAACTAGTAAGGTCGAAACGTTGTTCGCTCTTCTACGTAAAATATTTTCTCAACCCAAACAAGCCGTTTTTGCATATATATCTTATTTGTTTAGTAATGAAAAGTATACAGGTTGATTTTAAAACCAAAACAAAATTTCTCATTGACACAATACTTAAATTGATTTTCTTGCAAATTAGCAATTGTTTCTCCTCTTTCTCTTTCAATCACATGAGATTGTTGATTTGAATGTCTGCCATTGAGCAGAATATTGTAAAGATCATTGAAAGCTGTCCAAAACAGATGATGCTTGCAGTAGTTTCATTTAGAAATTGGCTTGTTGTGTTAACTGCAAATGTGTAACAGTTATCTTGAACCACTGTAACATGTCCAAACAATTGTAAATAATTATGCTACTGGTAAAAAGTATTTTCTCAAGTCAAGTAGTTTTTAAGATACAATCATTTTAACAAGGGGGTTTCATTAATAATTAACCTGTATGTGTGTCTAAGGATTTTAATTTTTACCACAAGCCAGCCTACTTGGAACATGTCAGAGCAATACCACAAACCCATCTAATGTGAAGTAAAAAACAAATCTAAAGAAAAGAAGCTGATAAAGTTTGCTGGCAATTCATTGAAGATGTTTCTTCTAATATGTACAAGTATCTCTCTATGAAGACATTTTTAATTCCCAAGTTGGCTCATTTGATACATAATGAACTTAATATACACCAAAATATATTGCTTTAAGGTAGAAAATAATTTTACAAAAAGCTTCTATTGTAAGTAAAGATAATAATGAATTTAATGCTTAGTTTCTACTGGACAATTCTAGTCAAAGCCAAAGAGTGAAATGTAGAAATATTCTAAATGTATCAGTATGTTTGTTTGTTAAATTTTGTACAAAGCTAAGCTCTCTATATCATAACCATTTTTGTCTGTAATTTTATCAAAACATATAACCTCACTTAAAGTTTCAGATGCATATGTGAAGTATTTTTACAACATATTAAAGTGTTACCAGTTAAAAACTAGAAACACTGAATCCTTGCTGACTTTGGTTTACATATATCTTAACTAAATAAAATTGTATCTTAAATCCTGAAGATACCTTTACTTATTTTCACTATATTATACAACAAACATTCTAAATAGACAGCAAGTCATTAAATATGAACATTCAAAATTACTAGCACTATAATAAAATATGAACCATTTATTGCAACTAAGACCAGAATGATAAAACGAGTAAAAAATACAATGTAAAAATAGTGTACTGTGATATATAAAATATGTCCAATGTTATTGTAATAAACTAGTGTAAAGCTAATTGTCCGATAAATCAAAAACAATAAAAAAATAATATAATGATATGCTAACAAAGTTAAAATACCCCTAAAGCTTGTGTTAAAACTAGCAGCCTGATTTGTAACATGATAAAGATATTGTGAAAATTACTAGAATAATTACAGTGTTAACAGCTTCAACAATGAAAACATTCATACAAAATCATGCTGACACTAACAACAATAATGCACAAAGAACATCAAATACAAGATACTATTGTTAGATGCAATGTCTTGATATGAATATTTCACTGTTAAACAACCAGCATAAAATGCTTTAAGCTAACACTAAGAGACAATATTAAAACATAATATATGTAAAAACAGAAATAATATAATTTAAAACTACAAGCCATATAATAGGAAATATATATTACTTAATCTCTTACTTTGTCATCCAAATCTCGGGATAATTCGCAAAACTTTTCTGCAAGACTGTACTTAAATCCACCCCGAACTACTTGTTCATTGTACTGATAAATCTGAGAAATAAACATTTCTGATTAAGCACACAAAACAAATACTCACCTCATTGGTGTTTTTATTTATCATAGCTTTACACACCCATGAACAATATGTACTTCTAAAACCACACACAACTAATAAATCTTTCACTGCCATTCTGATTAAAACAATTAGAAACATAAAGAAATTCAATCAATTTATGATTATTTTTGTTGAGTATAGTGGATTGTATGTCACTTTTTTAATGCTTATTTAATGACAACTTTTTTTTTTTTACTGACTGATCATTCTGTAAGTTAGCTAACAATGCCATTAGTTATAGCACAGTTAGTTTTCAGCAAGCTTTTTCAGTTCACTTAAAAAATGCTCTAAAAATATTGTATTTCCATTCATATTAACACACACAAGAATACGTAAAACAGTCTATATGGTTTCATGAACCCAATTGTTAATTATTATTTTATATCTCTGAAGCTGGCATCAGATTAAAAGCTGAAATGTAAGAGAAAAATTACATGGTAATTAGCACCAATAATAGTGTAAAAAATTAATCACTATTTAAATTATTGTATAAGTTACTATTCATAACAATAATACATACTTTGTTTCAATGATTCTTTTGCTACAGTAGTATAAATTATGCTTTTCACTTTGTCACCATCATACAAAATGACTTTTTGCAAGTTGATTTATTTATAAACACCATTTCCTTTGATCATTTGACACAAGAACTTAAGAATTTTATTTAGCCATCAACATGATTTTAAATTTTATTAAGACTACTTTACATGATAGGTCTTGTAGTTATTTGGCAAAAAAATTCAAATTAGGTTTTATCAAATAATTTCCTCAAACAATAGCATGTCATTCACAAATATTACTTCAGACCATTTTAGGTATATATAATCAACTACCTTTCTTATACAATTATTACATTAATAGCATATTATGCCCTTCTGTTAACCCTCAAATCACCAATTTGTATTTTATATTTTCCTCTACTGGAAGATGTCCACACCTTTCATCAAAGTGAGTAATTTAATATTTTTCACCACTTACTGCACACCCCTTTGTAAAGAAATGGCAAAAAAAATAGTTAAAATCACTCATCAGCCATGTAAATTAACTAGCTACTCAAGCAGCAATTAGTAGAATCAACTATGGTATTTTTATCCACATTTTATATGCCTCATACATTAGAACCAAAATTCACATACATTCACAATCCATTTGGAAGATAAATAATTTAGAAGAAGGTGTTTAAGAGAGCTCATGAAATGTGTAGTGCACTCAACTACAAGACCTGTTATTAGAATTAGAAGATATTAAAAAAACATACTTACAACTTTAGCATAAGCCATCTCTATACTGTCCATAGCACTTCTACTTACAATACTGGAGCTTTCCATTACTGTGGACTGTAGAGAGATTTTAATAAAAAGTTTATTAAAAAAACCTTTCATTTAAAATAGATAAATTATAAACAAATAACTATTAGTAAGTTCATACTATAGTTGCGACTGATTTAATGGTGAAAAGTATCTTTATCTAATAGTAATTAGATATACATATATGTTTCAGCATTATAAATGATGCCAAAAAATATATACATTAAATAAAAATTACATCAGTTCTTTTTTGTAGTCACGACTATTTTGTGAATACTACTCTAACAACAGAAACTCAGAAAAAATTTGTACAATCTTCTAAATGAGTTATTGATGCATTTTAACTATTAGTTTCTAGTTGCATACATTACTTCATTAAAAGTGGTTGTGATAGGAAAAATATTAACACTCCTACTAAAAGACGTTTCTAGTCCTGATTTCTCCAAGCCCGTTCCCCTGGCTGTGGTTTCGCTAGATAGTAGATAGGGACAGTGGGAATCTCGTTAATCCATTCATTACATTCATTAATGGATTTAAATGGCAATTTCATTTAAATACAAAATTATTAGCCTAATATTAATAACATTTCAAGTTGCTCTGGGGCCTATTAGGCCCCACTTTTCGTAGGAGTGTTAATAAATGAATAGCAGTATGATATGATGAACTCCTAACTACACCATTAATATATGTTTTTATATGTTTGTCTAACATATTTGTAGCATTTATTAAAATTTTTACAACTGAGTTTAACTGCTTAATTTCTAACACACAAGATATATATTTATTGAAGTTTAAGTTTGTAGTCTTCATTCATTTTTGCACATACAGTAGTGTCAACAAACAAATCCATGAACATTATGATTGTTTTCATTTCTTGAGACCTTATTTCTCATAGCACTAAATAAAATATAAAAACTCTGTTTGGTTAAACATACATTAAAAAACATCAATATCTCCCTCTATGTATACTTTATAAATATTCACTTGGGTATCTCTATATTAAAATATATATTACTCATATAAATATATGATTAAAAACCAAAGGTTTTGTTATCATGTCTAAACTACCTTACACACACACACACACTAATGTATAAATATACAGTCATACATCACTGGGCTTTAGGCACATGTCTAAACTACTTATACACACATATAAGTACATTACAATTCTTTATGTTTTAAAATCCAACTGTAAACATTTACACTAATACTTTAAAGCTCACTAAGTCTACATTTAACACTCGAATAATATATAATATTTCATCATTGAATTTTATTTTACTAACAGTACTCATATACATATATAATGTTGCATCAACAGACCTAGCTGAAAGATTACATTGGTTGGAAAAATTTACCTAACAGATGAAGGATCTCAACAGCCATTTAACCTAATACTGCATTAAACAATATTTACCTCTGCATTTAATGTCACATCTATAACCTCTTGTGATGATCCAACTAAGGCATTTAAAATCCTCTGTTTTTCTTGTTCCCATTCATTTTCTAAACTTTCCCAGTACAGTCTATCAGCTCGCTCAAAGGTCTGAAGTGATAAAATCAAGTCAAAACCACACAATTCATTAACATAAAAACTATCAAACAAAAGTATTGTACCCAAGTCATATTTATGTGTAGGTTTTATTAATGATGACTCAGTCATCTTGACCTTTGTGCAATTAATGTCTCTTGTTTACTGTTTACAAAACTGTTATATGCAACTTCTGAACAACACTGATAAAGAAGAATTCTAACCTTCCATATAACAGTCAAAGCCCATGGCCTCTAACATGCTTAAGTTGAAACAAATATACTAAACAACAACAACAACAAAAAAACAAAACACAAATCTCTCTGTGATCTTAACCAATGACTTTTTATCTAACTTGATTTTGATGTTTCAATAAAATTTAGGATTTATCATTTGATCACATGACAACAATGCACAAAAATATGTCACTGGTTTCAGTTACTTTAATTTTTCCTTTTACAAGTAATTTTGATGGTTGTAAATAAATTAAATGAATGATACATTTTTAGAAAGTTTTTCAACAAGTAAAAGAGAACAATTTTGTATAATATTAACTTAAAATGTTAATGTTACTTTTATGCACTAAATGGACACAAATTTTATATCATGAAACAGTTTCAGCTTTCAAAACAATAAATAAAAAACAAAATTTATCATATAAAAGTTTTAGCCTCCTAAGCATAAAAACAAAAATATTTTGCGATGTATATTTTAGCTTTAGTTTCACAAATAAACTATAAAACAGAGAGACAGTATCAAGTAAACAATGTTTATATCAGTTTTTCCCCTCATAAAAACTATTAGCTATTACATTATCAGATACATACAAGGGATGTTCTTAAGTTACTAATCCCATGGTTTAATAAAAATTTAATAAATCACAAATACTGAGCTTTATAAATAAAATTACTTATTACATATTTTGGCTACACATAAGCAAACATACGTGACAATATTCTATACTGCCACAAGAAGTTATGAAATTTATAATTATAAAATATTGGATTCACTTTACATCATTCCCAGTATATCATGATGAAATTTTTTTTCATATTCTTAAACACCTTGAAGTGCATAAACAAATATAAGATTAAGTAGGTTACTAATTACATTGTATCACAAAAGACAAGACTACTTTATGAACACAAGTGCTCTCTTTTGTAAGATCTGCAATTCTGTCTACAGAAATGCTTAAATCTCATTCTTTCTGGTATACAAATATTCATTATTAGTTGTTCTTCTTTCTGGTGTATAACAGTAAGGGTTTCATCCTTAAATTCTGCAAAACATTTATTTAGCACAGGATAAAAAAGCTGAAACATATTTTGAATTAACATACTTCATATACAAGTAAGCTTTGCTAGATATGGCAAAAAATCAAAACTTGATCATAAGATTTTTATTCTTGAATCCAGAATTGTATTTAAAAAAAATCTTGAATGTTCATGGATGCAATGATCCTGTTAACTAGCTCCATACCTAACAGTTATTAAAACTAAAATTCATTACTTAGAAAAATCCATTTAAAATCAAATATTCAAACAAATCCACTTTCATTAATTCATAAATATTATTTAGCCAAAATAGAAACACTTGACTTACAGCTTTTTTTGATTCTTCTATAACAGATAATATGGCATTTTCTCTTTCATTTCTCAGAAAACCCTGTAAAAAATAGAAAAAAAATGAAATTACATACCATTCTTCTTATTACTGTAAAACAATGTTCTCTTATCAGCAATCATTAGTTAAAGAACTTGAGCTTGTACAGAGATATGTTTCATAACTGGAATGAGCATTTTTCATATTTCAAGTAATGTTAACCATTTTAAAATGTTTATTGTTTAGAAACTGGCTATTTAGAAAAAAAAAGTTCATTATTATACTAGGTTAATCATTATTTTAATACTACTTCTAGTAAATAATAAATACTTCTGAATGAGTTAATGGAAGCATTTCAAGCTTAAATTTCTTTTAAATGCAAATGTACACCCACTATATAATTGCTTTAAAAAATTAAACATTTCAAATATACTATTAATTTTTTCAATGTCATTACATTATGATTCAACATATCATTATTGTTGCATAGATTTATTTTAAAATGGTAATACTATTTAATTTTTTTTTCAATAAAAATTGTGAATTTCCATTTATGGCCACAGTGGTCATAATTAATAAAAAATATGAACCACAATGAAAACAGAATTGTACCCGATATATTTTTGGTTAACTTATTCTAAGTCGTACACTTTTAAATCCGAGTACAGTTAAACGTACTTGAATATCTGTTTCTCGTATAGGCTCAATTGGTTCAAAAGTTTTGCCTGTACTTAAGCTCTCCAGCTTTTGAGACATCCGAGGAAGATCATAGCCTTTGCTCGCAAGTAGAATCGACCTAAACATGTAAATTAATCTTATTTAAAAGCACTCAAAATGCAATTTAAATACAATTTTCTTATTTAAAGTTTTGATAGAATTAAATCACTTTATAGCAAAAACTATTCCAAGTAATCCTTTTTGAAACTCTCATTTAGTTTATCTTTGTTCAGGCAAAAATATTAATACAAATACCTAAGCATTATATCAATTCTTGGTTCTTTAAGATTATGTTAAAGGTACATGTACTAACGCCTTGACATCAGAAGTATCACGGCTACTTGTCTGTGCTGTTCGAGTCCACAACTGCTGCCCAGCTTCTAAAATCTGCCGAAAGTTTCTCTCTACACGCGGAAGTTCACCATCTCCATCAATGTCGGCTGTCAGCTGCTCAGCTTGCTCAAGCAGCTCTCCTAAACCAGTAGAATCTGTTTCCATGTCTGTAAACAGTAATTACAGTTCACAAAAATATATTATTTTAAGCTTTAGTGACATAATTAACTTCCTAAATTATATTTTATTCATATTTTTAATCAATAATTTAAAGAGAAAATATAACTTTATATGTGTCTATTACAATTAACCCAGAATAAATGTCCAATAAATTAAATCATATGGTTAAGACACTGCATAATATAAATAAATTGTTTAACTTATGCAGAATCTATCTTACACTTACTTAAACACACATTCTCAGTCAAACAAGTTTTAACATTTTTAGGGCATCATGAGTATGAGCAGACAATAGTTTTTAACTTTATACATGACTAGATGAGAAAAAATAGAAGCTAATAGTAAAATCTGTGTAAACAAACAGAAAATGATAAAAATATGATACTGTGTAATCACACATACGTTATTCTTGGATATATACATAAAACTAACTGGTTATGGTAAACTGGCTTATTATCACTAATTACTAAACTAATGGATTGTTCCTTACAAGTTGCATAGTTATTTAGGTTTCCATTAAGATCACAAATAGCCCAGCAAACATTTCAAAAGTATTGAAAAAAACCACACAACAGATCAACATGCAAATCCCTAAACGATATTACAACTCTTACGATAAAAACAACATGAACCTAAGCTTTTAAGCTAATATTTTTTAATTTTAATATTTAATTCAATTTTATTCTTCCCCATCTAACAGGCCACCCATGGGCAGGTTACCCACCCCATGAAAAACTCTTAAACACTCAATAAAAATTACGTCGAAAATGGCTTTAGAAAGTAACTTACATTTTTTTCTTTAAATTAAATATATATTTATCAAGTTTATTACAAAAATAATTTTGTTGTCACATGAATTTGCCTGACAATAAACCGAATTTTACTCATTTCAACTTCTTAAATCAATTGTCACACCGGCTACTTGTTTACTAGGCCTAATACTAATGTTAACAGCAGTACTAAATACCGTTGTTGTATTGCAGAAATTACTTACTTTTCTATCGTTATTTTTATAACATAAACAAACGGGCAAGCCATACCAATAAACCAAAAAGACCATTTAGATTTAAAAAGGAAATTATAGGATTTTTACCTTTTTGCCCTTGATTTTCTCTCCTACACTCACAATTAAATATTATTTAATTACTTTCTTTCTGTTACTCCAATCTAGACATGTTTCAACCAAGATGAAAAGATGGCGCAAACGAATAGCCGCGCTTAAAATTTAAACCGTTTATAAAGTGTCTGATGCCAAGTTACTGATTTTCCTGTTCTAACTTTTGAACAGATTGGACATGTTTTTGACTTGTTCTCGAAAAACTATTAATAACTTTTATCACAAATTGGATCTAGAAAAAACTTAACATCTTCGATTCAGCGACAAGGAAAAAAAGCAACTAATCACTACGAAGTTTAATGCACACAAAGAAAGAGTCAAAAGCAGTCATCATAAAAATTTCTAACTTCTTCAGCATAAAGAAAATTACCACTCCCTAACAATCAAAACTTAAAGAAACAGAACGATCATAAGCT
The DNA here is from genome assembly GCF_004210375.1 of Tachypleus tridentatus. Classification (NCBI taxonomy): domain Eukaryota; kingdom Metazoa; phylum Arthropoda; class Merostomata; order Xiphosura; family Limulidae; genus Tachypleus; species Tachypleus tridentatus. The sequence continues at coordinate 49,078,849 of NC_134825.1, read as the reverse complement.
AACAAAAATCTTTTCTCGTTTGTTTGTTTTTTGAATTTCACTCAAATCTACACGTGGGTTATCTGCGCTAGCCATCCCTAATTTAAAATGTAAGACTAGAGGGAAGGCAGCTAGTCACATCATAACGGCTTAAAAGGCGAGCATGTATGGTGTGACAGGGATTCGAGCACCTCTTCTTCAAACCATCTATAAGTCGAATGTGGGTGGCACAAATATTAACGAGAATTCTAATCTAAAATTAAGCCCTGGCTTAGGTAATTTAATTTTGGTTGCAAAGAAAAATCTAACAAAATAAAATTAGATGATCAGGAATCTATGGACAACCATAGCTCTCCAAATCATACGGACGCTGTTAATGACGTAGAAATATGTCAAAACACCACCTTGGATAGATACTCCAAAACACAAACAGAAACAAGATACCCAAACACGGACGAACTTCACGTTGCTTACCTTTAAGAGGAAATGTAACGTATTAGCAAACACTGGCATAACTCATATGAATTACAAAATGCAAACCATAAAGAGCACTCAAAGTGTGCAGTAATAATGAGAGACATTCCAGGCTCGTGAAAGAACCGCAACTGAATGCTGAAGTTATACGATGCAAGCAAAACACTTAAATTATAATTTTTAAACCCTTAGCTAAGATTGGCGTTTCAGTAAAAGAAGCAGTAATGCACTGTAACAGTCTCTTTAAAGAAAGGCCATAGGATACATTCAAACCTAGTAAGATTAACGTACACTAACTAGGAACAAAAACCAACCACAAAATCATTTGTTAATTGAGGAATACATTTCAACATCGAACTCGAACAAATCCAAGAAGAATTAACACAAAACAACATTTACTTTCGAAAATGTTGAAAGAACAGTATATACGAGAAAACAAAAACACTAATCTGATCAAAGTACATGCAAGTGACACACAAGATATTCAGAGTATAATATCAGATGGTTTTATATTCTGGTATCAGAGATTTCGGGTCGGGGAATTAAAATCACCGGCCGTAGTCACAACGCAATTTTTTTTTTAATTGCCAGCACTACAGACACGTTGCCGCAGCCAGTAAATCTCTCTCACGCTATGTGGGTTGTGGTTGAAACCATCATAACACGCAATATCCAAGGAAACATAAAAATCCGCACTGTTGTAATTGTAAACAAACGCACACAGCAAATTTGCAGTAAATACAAAGAAACTAAAGCCAAAATATAAAATATATATAACACAACATTAAAGAAACAACCTAACAAAATACATAAAAGGACAAAACACAAACATTAATAAAACACCACTCCTGCCGACACCAATTACTAAACAAACACCTATATATGCACCAACTTATGCTGCAGCAGTAGGTAACAATGAAAGTATATTCTCCAATAACCAAAGTAACCATATATTAAAAAGAAACACAGAAACACAACCAAATAAAAATATTCAACAATTAAATAAACAATCATAACATGTACCGCAATCTGATATAACAAAAACATTAATCAGCACTATATCAATACAGAAAATAACAAATAATAGAAGCAGCAAAAACAAACATACACACAATTTTTTCAGTTCATCAATGAATTCCAAAACCCGCGTCACCAGCAAAAGTGTATCATATCTCTTATAACAATAGCAAAGAAAATATTTACTCCAATCATTCTACATAATGCAGTCACTCCTGGGTTAATTTTTCGCTTAAAAATTCACAATCCAACATATTAATGTACAAGATTGTCTTGTTTCCAAGAGGCACCAAATTAAAGACATTTTGAAATAATTTTAACATGGAGTAATATAATATACCACAGTTCAATATCAACAAATTACAATAATACAAAATCCAGTAAATACTGTAAATTCAGTGAGGGTTTTATAATGTGACGGTTAATCCCACTATTCGTTGGTAAAAGAGTAGCCCAAGAGTTGGCGGTGGGTGTTGATGACTAGCTGTTTTTCCTCTAGTCTTACAATGTTAAATTAGGGACGGCTAGAGCAGATAGCCCTCGAGTAACTTTGCGCAAAATTTATAAAAAAAATAAAATAAAAACTGTCATGAGACTCAAGCTTACCGCTAACCAAACAGAGGCAGATTCTGGTGAGGACTGAAGTGTTATGATCATGTTTATTTTAGTATACCAATATACAGTTTAACATACAAAACTATTAAGTTTTGCCTAGTTTCGTTATGTAAAACAATAATAATAAGTCCAAGCTCGTCAAAATGATTTTATAGATTTTATTTACACTAATTACGGAGAAAATTAACCTGAGGCCTATATTAAAACACATGTATCAAATGAAGATACGAAGTCGTAGACAACCATGTGGAAAAGTCAAACATGTTTATATTTTAGTATATGCCCAGAGAGTACAGGAGTTCCGCTCAAGCTCCAACTTCTGACGATTAAAAAACAACTAAACTTAAAGTATGTAAAAAATAAGTTATTCAGGATATACTCGAAATTAAATGTATTTCATAACCAAAATCTCAGAATACCAGATTACACTTTCACCGTTCGTGACCCTCTATGTCCACCAGTAAAGTTTTTTTCTTAAACCGTCTAACATACGCACTGTCACTCACGGTCAGGAACTAGTGTCAGGCACCTTGCGACTAGTCCAGCTTAAGAACGTTAAAATGGTAAAATATTTTTGTGGTACGTCACGTGGTATGAAGACATACGAAAATGGCATTAATAAACTTAATAAAATATATTTTACAATTATACTGCGTGTTCAAAGCCTATAGATTTTATATAAAGACTTATATTTTCTATTATATACAACAAAGTTTACTTTTTTAGTTACTTAGCCATAAAAGATGTGTTAAGCATTATAAAAATCGAAGTTGAATTTAGAAATATTGTAAATTAATAAGATATGCGTTTTTAAAACTTGTTTTAATATTAATGGTTTTCGGTTGTTTTTTTTTCGCTAGGTATTGAATTTACAAGAACTTTGGTTGTATATTTTCTCTCTTTAGTATGTGCATATTCAGTGTAGTACTAATATAAATGAGGCCTGGCATGGCCTAGCGCGTTAAGGCGTGCGCTTCGTAATCTGAGGGTCACGGAGTCGCGCCAAACATGCTCGCCCTCCCAGCCGTGGGGGCGTTATAATGTGACGGTCAATCCCACTCTTCGTTGGTAAAAGAGTAGCCCAAGAGTTGGCGGTGGGTGGTGATGACTAGCTGCCTTCCCTCTAATCTTACACTGCTAAATTAGGGACGGCTAGCACAGATAGCCCTCGAGTAGCTTTGTGCGAAATTCCAAAAAAAAACTAATGTAAATAATCTCAAATAACTAGTGCTACGTATATTTTCTTTATTTAAAATGATCTCACCAAAATTTAGCACTACTCCACTGGTGTGAGTGTCATGAAGTATTTTTGCAATAATAATTTTTTCTGATATTTTTGGATGAAGATTGGAACAATTTATAGAAAAGTTGAGAACTATAAGTAAAGTAATTTTATACAAAAGCTACTCTGAATGTCAACTTATAAATATAGTATTTTTTAATCATTTGCAGAATAATCATTAATTATTAGTTTGAGTAATTGTGGTTGTTATTAGCGAGTGTTTGGTTTGGCCCGTTTTGAATTTCGCGCAAAGCTACTCGAGGGCTATCTGCTCTAGCCCTTCCTAATTTAGCAGTGTAAGACTAGAGGAAAGACAGCTAGTTATCATCACCCACCACCAACTCTTGGGCTACTCTTTTACCAGCGAATAGTGGGATTAACCGTCACATTATAAAGCCCCCACGGCTAAAAATGCGAGCATGTTTGGTGTGATGGGAATTCGAACCCGCGACCCTCGAGTGGTCGAGTGCCTTGACCACCTGGCCACGCCAAGCCTGAGCGAATTTTAACCTTTTTTTGAAAGATCAACGAAAAAAAAAAAGTATAAGGTTGACCGTTGCTTTCTATAGATGTCGCGGCAGGCAAGTCTGATGAAGTGAATAACTATTTTTGAGGATACACTTCTGAGGTCTAATAATATAATTTCTGTGATTGACGCGTAAATGGTACGTGACTTGACAGAGAAAATTTTGAAAGAACGTGAAAAATAAAATATAACTAAGACTGTTGTGTCCGTTTTCTTCAGTTAAGAGAAGTTTGTGAGTGTCAGTGTTAATAATGATGCAACATGTGTGCGGAGAAACACTCGAAATCTTTCACTGGTTAATAACATTGAGTTTATATTAATAATAAATTGATATACTTAATTTACTGCTATGAGAAGTTTCTCTTGTTTTTGAGTTATCGCTTGTGATCATATATGTATAAACACATTTTTGTATTATTTTACTTCCACTGCTTGTCGCGCGTCTTTCGTTAGTATAATACTTGAATATTATACGTATAAGGTTCTTTGCTTTGGAAATTCGTGTAAAGTTAAACAAGAGCTATCTCTGTTATCCGTTATTCATTTTGAACCAATAGCCTAGTGGGAAAGCAGATAGCCAATAGGTTTACCATGAACTATTTGGCTGCTCTAATTTAGTAGTGGGATTTACCCATCATACTTATAACACATCCATGTTACCAAAGTACAGAGCATAATTTTGCAGTAGTTGAACGAACACCGCAAGATTTCAGATTCACAGTAGGCACTCTAGGCCATGCCCAACCCATATAAAGTGGAACAAACTGTTTTTGTTACAGTTTGAAAAAGGCGTTTCGTTGGTTATCCACGAAGAAGTGACACAACTGGTAGTCAGTGACAAAACCTATAGTATCTGTGAACTATGCCCATGACCTCCAGTAGCATAGCGGTATGTCTACGAACTTACAACACTAGAAACCGGCTTTCCATACTCCTGGTGGGGAACACAAATAGTGTTCCTTGTGTAGTTTCGTGCTTAACTTCAAACAAAACCGTGACCATGATTAACATGTATCTGCTCACTTTGAAGTTATTTGTTACTTTACTTTCGTCATGCTAGGCCCCACCCTCTAGTCTAGATGAAGTTTCCATTATTTGGCAAAAGCAACTCTTCTGTGCTATGAAGACCAAATATTTTTTCTTTCTCTTCTTGCATTCGTATATGAAGCTGATGAATTTGGTAATGATCAAAGTATTTGATGACCAAACATAGACAGGCACTGTTAAATAATAAGGTAACAGTGTTCATTAAAATCGTTGTTTAAAGTTAAAATAAGGCTGTATAAGTGGAAAGAAAACACGTGGGTGGTTTTCAGTATTTGTTGGGGGAGGTAAGGAAGGGATATAATGCGCGTTACATGTATTTCTCTGATCAATGCTAGTGGTACATGCTTGTTTGTACACCATAGAATTTCATTACAACAGCAAAGTTGATGTATTAGATATTATATTCCTATTAAATAAAATAAATGCATTGAAATTTTTGTAACTTCTTCTACATCCAATGTCAAGACGGCCCGATTCTGCGCTGTACCCTAACCAATACTGTTTCACTTCAGAAAATTATTACATTGATATTAAGTGTATGTCACACTCCCAGACTTGGTTACATGCCATAATACTCTTGGACTCAGAACAACACAATACTTGGTGTGTACGGATTCTGTTTTCGAAGGCTCATTATTTGCATACCGTTGCCACAAAAACTTGTTTCACACTTTGGGTAACCTATAAGAGTAACGGTCAAATCCCATTAGTTTGTAAGAAAAGTGTAACTTTAGGGTTGGAATTGGGCGCTGGTGACTAACTGCCTCCGCTTTAGTCTGTTGTTTGAAACTTCAGGACAACTATGTATAAAGAGCCCTTTATGTAGCTTTACTCAAAAATTCTAAAACCAAATCGTACCAACCAGATAAGGGTTATAACAGAAACAAGTATATGCTATTGTAAATATATATAATACAGTAAATATTTAAATTCATATATTATAGTGTTGGAATTTTAATATATTTTAATGCATTCAGTATGTAAGTCTAGTTGGTCGGTCGATTGATGCTATGAAGCACAGAAGTTACACAACGGACTATTTATGTTCTGACCATCACGAATTTCGAAACCCGATTTGTAGCTTTCAAAGCCTATAGACTAACCGTTGATCTGCTAAGTTGGTGGCATGTAGGCCAGACAACGTAGTATTTAAACAGTTCAGTAAACATTATTTGAAAGATAACTTAAGATCTTCTATGGTTTCATTATTTGTAATACTTTAAATAAAGTATTGTGTGATGAAACGCCAGGTGGTTAGGGCACTCGACTCTTAATCTGAGGGTTGCTGGTTCGAATCCTCGTCTCACCAAATATGCTTGCCTTTCAGCCTTGAGTCGTTATATTTCGACGGTCAATCCCACTATTCGTTGGTAAAATGGTTGGCGGTGGGTGGTAATGACTAGCTGCTTTCTCTATAGTCTTACGCAGCTAAATTAGAAAAAGCTAGCGCAGATTGTCCTCGTAAAGAAACACATCTTCTGAGTCTTGGTTTGTGTTCATACACTAGGGGTCTTACCACAAGACTGTTTCTAACAAATTATTAAAGCTTTCTTTATATGGATGTTTTGATAAAGTAATAATCTACTAAACAGCAGTTTCAATAATATAAGTTAATTTTTGTCTTGCGGAGATGAAACATAAATTTAATTTTTGAAATTGTTCCTTGTCGAACATTACTAATTTTTATACAATATACCTGGAATTCTTCCAGTATGGAGAAAGTAACCTGACCTATAAGAATATGTTTATGAAAAGAAAACTATATCAAATACAATTAGTCTTTGACACACTCTAAAGTTAATACAGACGAACATATAGTTTGTTTTTCATTTGGCATCTTTCCAGAAACCAGTAATAAATAGTATCGTTCAATAATATATATAAAATTCGATTATAACCTTTTTTTAAAAAATATAGAATAATGTTAGTATCAAAGCTATATAAAAACGTTCAATAAATGATGGTTGTTGTTTTTTGAATTAAGCACAAAGCTACACAATGGGTTATCTGTGCTATGCCCACCACGGGTATCGAAACCCGGTTTTTAGCGTTGTAAGTCCTCAGACATACCGCTGAGACACTGGGGAGCAATAAGTGATGGAAAAACTACATATGTGTGAACTTCTATTGGTTACCTGATAAAAGACACTTATGTGTCTGCAATTAAATAAGTCTAGGAGATAACGTCAGTTTCAACAAAGACGACATACGTTTTGGCCAAACCACTGGATTCAAAGTTTGTTTTAAAGTTTGTGTTAATTTGTTATAAATAATAACATAATTATTTTTGTTTATAACAAATTATTATTAATCATGTTTGGATTTGTTGTTTATAACGCAGTCCTTCCTTTCCATTTTGTTTTATTTTACTTGACTGTTCAATATTAATATTCTAAATATATATATATATTAGTGAAGTTAAATAAGTAAACAAAATCATGAGGAAGGACTACAAATTGACCACCCACATCTCGCTCTCCTAATTTCTATTTATTGTGTGAGACTAGCGATTGGAGGTTAAGATTGACAGACGGTGTATCCCCACCACAATGTGAGTCCTACTTCTCCAGTCATCTCCAAAACCTAGGATACATTTTATAGTTCCACATTGTAGCTTGTACTCTAGGGTATTTTTGAAAAAATACAGCGTATTTTGTTTAATTTTAATGTGTTTTGTTTTGGCTCAACAATATATACACTTATAATAAAATAAATATGAAACAAGAGAAAAAAAGGACAACGTTATTTCAAAAGAGTTATAATTATTCATTTTTTACCATAATATATAACACTGACACATTTACTTCTACGTTGTTACCCAATAAAAATGTATAATTATGTAAGTACAAATGCACACACGCGCGCAACCAAAAATAAAATAAAAATGAAAACATTACATACGTTTGTTGTTTGTTTTTTTTTGGAATTTCGCACAAAGCTACTCGAGGGCTATCTGTGCTAGCCGTCCCTAATTTAGCAGTGTAAGATTAGAGGGAAGGCAGCTAGTCATCACCACCCACCGCCAACTCTTGGGCTACTCTTTTACCAACGGAAAGTGGGATTGACCGTGACATTCTAACGCCCCTACGGCTGAAAGGGCGAGCATGTTTGGCGCGACTCGGGCGCGAACCCGCGACCCTCAGATTACGAGTCGCACGCCTTACGCGCTTGGCCATGCCGGGCCCATTACATACGAATGTTTCTCAATAAAATTTCAAACTGTATAATAACAACTGAAATCTACAATAAAAAAGGTTAAAATTCATTTTCAAAGTAATTTCAACCAAACTAACACTGAGACAAATAATTACTCCAAAGTAGCTTTGATACTGGTAAATAGCATGCTGCTGGTGAAAACTGCATGTTGAAGTTCACAACCTGTGTAGCTCGACTACCCGTATATTTCATCACATCAAGTGACTAACACAAGTTTCTCCTCTACTATAAAAACATACATCTGTTTCTAGGTAATCTGACAATGTTGATTCTAAAAATCATGTTGAAAATCTCTTCCTGCCTTTAGTTTTCAAGTTCTGATAGATTTATTCAAAATATTATTATATATCGTAAAGAAACCAACTTTTTCTTCAGTATTCATTAAAAATTGTATTTAAGAATGTTCAAAAACAATACATAATAGCAATACCAATTTAAAAATATAAGAAGTATAACACAATTACGTACTGGAAATACATTCAATTTAAAACTTTCATCATGGTAATATATTTTATTACAAAATATCTGCTTGGTTTCTTAAGTTTTTGTGTGTGTTCAGTTTTACGTTGTAAGAACCAAAAGTAATCTCCCATCACGGCAGAATTTAATCGTTCGTGATATAACTGTTCCATTGTAGAAATACCTTAGTGGAAGCTCTCACCATACTAATCACTCACTGCACATAGATCATTTCGAAGTAAGTCTATATGAGAGGGTGTAAGAAGTAAATATTTAGTGACATCCTGGATCCCATTTTTTTGCAGTTCTCGAGCGTATCATCATTCACTATAGAACAGTTTTCGATCTCTGTGATTTCCTAAGAAATATTTCACAACCAATTTGAACGATTTACATGGCAGTATGCTATTTCTGATTGATTACTATTTCAAAATAATAATCCATTAGCACTTAACGAATCTGTGACCCAACAAAGATACTTCCTTCTATTTTTGCCCCACTAATTTCTTGGAAATTAGTAAATTAGTAATGGTAAATGAACCATCTTCGTTCATTCCTTTTATAAAAATTCTTCATATGTCCCAGTTTAATATAAAAGGGGGAGAGACACACATTCTGAGGATTTACTAAAGGTTGATACTAGATATTTTGTTTCCTTGATATCTAATTCTCTCTCACTAGCTATTCCTTCTTTTGAATGATTTTTATCTTTTCGGTTATTCCAGAGACATAAAAAAGCAACAATGTTTGGTATACCCACTCTGCAGGCCTGGCAGGAGTGCGATGCTCTTCAGATCACCACGTATGTTTCACCTATTATGATCATACTTAATGACTTCAAGTATAAACTGCATCCTTTTATAAGTTCCATTCGTGTTTACACCATGAACAACAGGAATCAATGGCTTAGTGTTCTCCGTGTGCAAAAGTATTGTTTTCAGATTAAATTTAGATATGTTAGTAAAGAGTCCCAATTTTTAATTATTATATTAGGTCATCAACATCATCTGTACACAAACACAAAGTATTTTTCATGCTTTAATGAGAAGCAATATTTTGTTGGATATTTGGATAAATGTAAACTCTTATTTCTGGAGTTAATAACTTCCATCGCTGTAAACTAGAGCCAAAAAGTTCCCCAACCTACTTTGATATTGGTAAGTCGCGAATCAGGTCAGTTAGTTTTCCTCATGTGATCAGATAAGGCAATTTTTGTTGAAGTTCACAAAATTACTAGATGAAAAGGGTGAAGATGGATCATTGTGTTCTTCGAATGATAACGCTTCTGTTTCCCAGTTCGCTGGTGGATGTGGAGCTGAAAGGTCATCCTCATAAAAAACTGGTTTCATTGGCGATGCAATATCTGGATACTTAATATTTTGTTTAGTTCTGCCCTAGTATCCAGAAATATTAGTCATGCAAAAATAACGGTCAATTAGATAATATTTTGGTTTATGTCATATCATGGGCACTACAAATGATAAACTTGTTCTCTTATTCATCCACTGTGTCAAGCCACATGTGAAAACTGTACAATACATATGTGGAGCCCAAGTTTTTTATCATCAATTTTACACCCCAAATAATGATAATAGACTACCGTTATCTTATGTGTGATGTTTTTCCTTCGTGAAACTGTAATATATTTTCCACAAATATAGCAGGAATTGTTTGGATGATTTTTGCACTTTTGGATTTTACTTGAATTGGAGGCAGTCAAAATTTCAAATAAATTTCTTAAAATATATAAAATAATTTATGTGTATAGAACTAGAGTTTAGAATATTTTAAAAATAAAGTTTGCATTATTTAATTATATCGAGGATATGATGAGAGGAAGAAGATCTAACTCTGTTTTGACTGTACACGGTGCGAGGCGAAGTGACCAACTGAGTGAGTGAGAGGTAACTTAAAGAGAGGTGTCTGACTCCTCCTCCCTTATGCTTCTGCTCAGTCGAGATACTTCTCAAATTGTCTAGAAAACTGAGGACGTGAAGGTTTCGTAATTCCTGGACCGAGCAGGAAAGCGTAGAAATGAAGAAAATGTGGTGCATTTCGCTACAATCGTATCGAAAACAAACAGTATATATGATCAATACAATTCGAATTTTATGCCAATACAGTGCAGTCAGTGGTTGACGTTATCAAATATTTATGCGTTTTAACTTTTAAACTGTGCAAGTAAACTTAATTTTACAGCATAAATATATTGTACTGAGTTGATTAGATAGTATTTCACACAGTGAAGACAAAATATTCAGATATTACAATAACTCAAGATCTAGATTGGTGAACAAATTCTGGCTACTCTTTTGAAATCAACACCATCAAATTATCTCAAATAACTATAGAGCAGTAGTTCCCAACAAGGGGTGTTCGCCCCCCTTGGGGGTGCGAGGTAACATTTGTTTTGGCTACCTTCACCTTTATTCTTAAATAAATAATTACTGTAAGGGGTTTAAGAACATAAAAAATTTTTACGGGGTGCGGGGCATAAAAAAGGTTGGGAACCACTGCTCTAGAGTTTTCTCCAGTAGCAAGGTTTTGTTGCCCAGTGTAATGATTGGGCTTCTTTCCAAAACGCTTTCACTGTACATGGTATATTAAGAGTAGCGTATGTCAGTTATCTCTTGCAATTAACACCAAAAACAAACATCACAGATCAAAATAAATTTGCTTCTAGCGCAAAAAAACCCAACAACCTCATAATGATTAGTACACAGGTGAAAGTTCAAATTGTGGTTTTAACCTTTATTTATTTAATCAATGTATATATAATTTTATTAGTGCGAGGTATTTACTATGTTTAAAATATTCTCTATGCGTGTTTTTCTAATAGTAAAGCCACAGCGGGGTATCTGCTAAGCCCACCGAGGGAAAGCTGATTTGTATCTCTAATCTCAAATATCGTAAGAAAAGTGTGCAAATAAACTTCATAAGACCAGCCATCTTTTTTAACCCTTTTCTGCTTTTCTTAATGTACTTATTATTACTACTTTTAGTTTGATTTGGATTTGAGCCAAGAATTAAACAACACCCTCTCACATGAAAACTTAGACTCATGTAAGTCCGAAGTTTAAACTTCCTCTAAAAATAATTTTTGAACTCAGTAATTCTGATTAACAATTTATTATTTTAGCCGTAAAAAAGACTTAGATTGTCTCTTACTTACAATGAAAGTAGTAACGTGGCAGTTTACTCGTTTTACGGTTTGTGATTTCTGTCCGAATTCAGTACAATCATGAAACAGTAATTAGATGTCTCGAACAAAACATTCTCATGATGGAGCTTAGGCTAGAAAATTGTGAAAAGCTAAACGACGTAGTACGAAGAGATATCAGCTCTTAAACGTTGAGAAAGCATACACACAGAAAAGTTAGTAAAAAATGACACGCTCTTCGCCATTTACCTGTAACTAATTCTAATATTGTTGTAGTTATTTAAACACGAGTATCTCTAGACTCAAATACCTTGTCACTAATTTTATGTGTGGTTTTACTACTCATTTGTCAATGTAATATAACTCTGCGTTCTTAACTACTCTTCATTATCCTCTTGGCTAGCAAGAGAAGGTTTTGTCATGAATAGATCAATGAGGTTTCTGCTGGAGCATAGCCGAGTTTGTTTGTTTTTTAAATATAGAACAGCTAGAGAGCACTGAACGGTTTATTAGCCACCCTCTAAGTTACTTTTGTAGTTGTTATCAGAAGTTATTGTTAGAAAGATTAAACTTGAAGGATGAAAGTTCTTCTCTACCACTTATCAATCACAAAGTGATGTTAATGGCAGCAGACTTTCATTTTTTCAAGTATCTATTGATTCTCTTGTTTAAAAAAAAAATCTATACACTGCCTTTACGAAAGGCAAGTTATAACAAAGCCACTGGTTACTGATTTTCACCACAACACGCCACCCAGGTTCACTTCATCTGGACTTTCTATCGAACTCATACTGTGGTGTTTTGAAGCAACTGAATAATGAGTGTCAATCGATAACCCTGGTGGTCAGAATTGTCATAATGAAAAAGTTATGAAGCTGTCACTGAAAACTTTCATTATCACGTCAAAAGTCAATAACGTCAAGATTTGGATATTTTATTTATTCCTAAGAACCAAACATATTTTAAGAATGTTTGTGGTGTCCAATGAACCACACATATTTTAAGACATGGTTGTGGTGCCCAAAAATGAAAAAATTATTTAAAATCATCAGACAGTGAATGTAACATTTAAACATTAAAACTAAGATAAATATTTCACATTCTTGTTTAGATAAATTAACATTAAACACGCTTAAACGAAATCGTATTTTTATTGGTGGTATCAACATAACTATAATTCATAATTAAATATCTTAAAACAATTAGTTCCCGCTATTTCAATTGCTTAGTTAAATGGCACTTTCGGTCATAAACCTAATACTACAACATGCAACCATTATAAAAAATTATATTAGTGCTAATGTAAAGTTGTTATTTATATATAATAGTCCACTAATGAACTTATTAAAATAACTTGAACATATATTTCTTTCAAAATTTTAATAATAGCATTAAAGTAATTCATCTAAAATATAAAATTAAAACATACTTTAATTTCCATAACTCAAAATTGTTTGTTATATAGGCACACTTAAGCTACTAATTCTCTAAACTCTGATAATAATAGCTTATCTTCAAGTAGCTGTAACAGTAATAAAAATATTCGCAATTTAATTATTTCACGTAGCCCACGATCCGAAGCAACTGGCCCGGCATGGCCAGGTGGGTTAAGACATTCGACTAGTAATCTGAGGGTCGTGGTTTCGAATCACCGTCGCATCAAACATGCTCGCCCTTTCAGCCGTGAGGACGTTATAATGTGACGGTCAATCCCACTATTTGTTGGTAAAAGAGTAGCCCAAGAGTTGGCGGTGGGTGGTGATAACTAACTGCTTTCACTCTAGTCTTACACTGCTAAATTAGGGACGGCTAACATAGATAGCCCTCCAGTAGCTTTGTGCGAAATTCAAAAACAAACAAACAAACAAACTTTGCGCAAAATTCAACAAAAAAGAAAGGAAAAGAATTTTTTCTTAATTTATTTCATCTGTTTCTTTACATAGAATATAATTATTGTCATAAACTAAAGTTACAATTTATTTAAAAATAAATGTTTTTGAAGTTTACACACTCATTGCCAAAAAACAAATATTTATTGCTGGTGAACAGTTTTATTTTTCAAATTTCAGAGTCTGGGAAGTTACCCTACAGAGCAATATAATGGTTAAGTATTGATATTAACTAAAGATGTGGTGAATAAACTAAAGCTGTTAAAAAGTTTCGTTGTAATATCGCTGCATGTAAAACTATCATAACAATATATATATTACCAACAATGCCTTGTTTTAACACGAGATTCAGCCGAGTGTGAACTCTTAAATCAACAAAGAATGAATAGGAGGTTATTAGCGAACGTGTATTTTTGTTTCTTTAGTTAAACACAAATCTCCACAATGGCCTATTTACGATGAATCAATTGCAAACACCTAACCCTTAATTTTAGCATTGTAAGCCCTTAAACTTACCAGTGAGCCAATGGGTGGGTGAGCTGTATACAAATGACAAACATCTACCTAAGTATATTTGTTTTGTTTGTTTGTTTTTGAAATTCGCACAAAGCTACTCGAGGGCTATCTGTGCTAGCCGTCCCTAATTTAGAAGTGTAAGACTAGAGGGAAGGCAGCTAGTCATCACCACCCACCGCCAACTCTTGGGCTACTCTTTTACCAACGAATAGGGGGATTGACCGTCACATTATACCGCTCCCACGGCTGGGAGGGCGAGCATGTTTGGCGCGACTCGGGCGCGAACCCGCGACCCTCAGATTACGAAGCGCACGCCTTAACGCGCTAGGCCATGCCAGGCCCACCTAAGGAAAGACGGTTACCTTCAACCATTAGTTGAAACATACATTATATTCTGTTGTAGTAGAGCTTATAACGATGATCTGAACATAACTGACTTTTAAACAGTTTTCTCTGTAAGTTCTAAGAGCTCGGGACAGAAAGTAATGAGCAGTATGTAATAGTATATTAACTACACTAAATATTTCATATACCAGGCTTAACAAGCCTTTCGCCCAATACCAGAACTCATTAAACAGTGTTGAGTGTTAATTACATAGCAGCTTTAATGCTGGTAACTAAATTCCATGTGTGAAATGCAATTATCAATTTTAGTCTACTTACATATAACATTAATAACACAATATTATTCATGTGTTGATTATAATTTTTGCCTTAATTAAGTTAATTATTATTCAGAAAAAATTGGGAATCAATGAGTTTGTCCACTTGTGTCCGGAGTGGGCCAGTTAACCAAAGCGTTAAGAAATAAAGTTCAACATGACAGTGGAATCATATAAAATAAACATGCCACCTTTTGTTTAAAAGATATATATAAACATGATTTTATGACAAATACAAATATGAATACTCCTCTGATTTTGTTCAAAAATGGTGACATCACTTCTTTTACAAATGTGTTTATACGTATACACGAATTGTTTGTGAATTTCACCTGAAATTAATATGTCACTCGTTACATTTAGAGGTTTTGTTTTTGTAATCAAGTGGAAACTTATGCGATCGACGAATGGTTCTGTGCCCACCACGTGTACCGAAACCTTCAGACTTATCGCTGAGCCACTAGAGGGCTTTTAATGATACAAAATAACATTGTTTGCACACTCATAACGCTTATCAGTTATAGCTGTAATGTTGGAAAACATTAACTTTTATTAATAATAAAAACTTTATTTCAACAAATATTTCACCATTGCGATTTCATCAAGACTTGTAGCATTAGCTCCCTAGTAGCACAGCGGCATGTATGTGGACATGTAAAGATTAAAACCGTGGGCAGAGAACAGATAGCCCACTGTGTAGCTTTGTGCTTAATTTCAAACAACAACTTGTAGTATTAAAGCAATAAGAAACGGTTCTTCTTTCGCTATTAATTCTGATGACCTGAAATTAAAAGTTTGTCTTTTAATATTGTCAGGAGAATAGTGGTTATTTTTGTTCTAACTTTACTGCGAATTTGTCTATATATCTCTGCAGACTAATTCGTTTCTTTAATGCTATTTTGATTATTTTTTGACATTGCTTTGGTTATTTTACTCTAGTTCTAATCATACACTTTAAATTTGCAGGATATTACAGTCTTTTCTTGTAAAATTCTAATGCCTACTTTTTAAAAGCTCAAGTCTGAGAATGTTGTTATAAGTGAAAGCAAATTCAGGCGCACATATCATTGGTTCTCAACCAATGGGACACGTCCCCTTGAGGGAGCGGATACGTGTCAAACTTTTCAGGGGTGTGCAAACGTTTAAATGATGCTGTAGTAAACTATAAAAATGATAATTTTGAAAAGTAGAAAATATTACAAATTAGCACTCTATTATTATTATGTTTTCTTTTTTTTAACGTCACTTTTAAGTAGAGAACCAAAGCGGTAAGTTTGCAAGTACCAAAAAAAAGTTTACATTGTGAGATGAGTTGAAAAAAAAGTTGAGAACCCTTGTTTTATAGCGATTACACGTAACTGAAAACAAAACTAAAAATATTTTTCAGATAAAGTATTTTAAATAGGTTTACTAGCAAGTGAAACGACACTTTTAATTACGGTACACAAAGTTCATTGTAACAGAGTAGATTTGAATTTTACCCAAAGCTACACAAAGGCAATCTGCACTAGTCGTGTGTGTTTTCTTATAGCATAGCCACATCAGGCTATCTGCTGTACTAGTCGTCCCTAATTCAGCAGTGTAAGACTAGAGAGAAGGCAGCTTTGGCATGATCACTCACCGCCAACTCTTGGGTCACTCTTAAACCACCGAATAGTGGGATTGACCATTAAATTATGACTTCCCCACGGCTGAAAGGGCGAGTATGTTTAGTGTGACAGAGAATCGAACCCACGATCATTAGATTACGAGTTGAGTGCTTTAACCACATGGCCATGCTGGGCCTAATCATAAACTTATAAAATTGTCATATATGTTTCATTAATATTTATGTCAAATGAATATATGAACTTAACGATTCAAGAAATGTTTTACATTTGTATGTGTGTTGCATTAAATTTTCAAATATTCTAAAGTGAATTAAATCGTAATTTAGATTTAGATGTTAAATACGTGTTTTCTTAGAGCAAAGCCACATGGGTCTATCTGCTGAGTCCACCAAGGGTAGTCAAACCTCTCATTTTAGCGTTGTAAATCTGGAAACTTACCACTGTACTAGCAGGGGAGAATTAAATACACCTCGATATATTTTAGCACACGAACAATTATACAGTCTACAATAACGGTTATTACAAACAATGATTTATGTACAAAAGTTTTACAAACCTACAATCAATATCGAGTTTTCTTTCTGGTCTAGAATTCCCTTGATGTCTTTTCGAGGGTTCACGATTGACAAGTTAATTCTGGGTTGATGTAGGAACAATTCATTTGACAGGGGACTAAACAGCTCTGTGTTCTTCGTTCTTCGCTTATTAGACATTGAGTTTTTCGCCACAGAAGTTATATGGTATCTTCTAAAAAATACTTATGTCCGATGTGAATCCGCGGAAGTTAAATGGTTCGTAATGTTCGAAATCTTTAAACGTTACTAGTTCAATATTTGAAGTTCCCAATTAACAAGCGTTAATCACTGTAATCTGGAGATTATATTTTATAGTATACAATTATATCAAACCAATAATAAATATACTGTTTCTTGGCGTGTCATGTTGGTTACATTTATAGGCTTAAGGAGAGTTTCTAAAAATTTCAGCCTGCACAACAATATAGACGATACACTGGTGTTTACGTGAACACTTTAATTGTTGATTCTTACACACGAAAATCTTCCACAATTTTAGAGAAAAGGCGGAAATTTCGTAATATAGATTTAACGGTATAAGCTGTTTACATTTCTAAATATAGATTCAACTTCAACAAACATCAGTATTAATTTGTTTGTTTGTTTTGAATTCTACGCAAAGGTACTCGAGGCTATCTGTACCAGCTGTCCGTAATTTAGTGTAAGACTAGATGGAAGGCAGTTAGTCATCACCACCCACCGCCAACTCTTGAGCTACTCTTTTACCAACGAATAGTGGGTTTGACTGTCACATTATAAAGTCCCCACGACTCAAAGGGCGAACATGTTTGGCGTGACGGGTACATCAGTATTAAAATAGGTATATATAGTAAATCTGTCATATATGTAACTGTTATAAATATTAATGTGTTTACAGATTTATAAGACTACTACTAAATTCATAATGCTGTAGAACTTCAAATGTGTTACTTTCATATATACATAAGTGTGTGGGTGTGTTTGCGTGCAGTATTTGTAATTAGTTTCCCTATTTTGGCGCACTCTAGTAAATTTAGATTGAATTTAAAAAATCAATACCAAGTTTATTCTGCTTAGGATAAAAAAAGGACTGTATTTAAATGTAAATTTCTCAAGAACTGAGGCCGTAAAAAGTATTTTTCTGTCTTGTCCGTCTCCATTTCAGTGACGATCGATGGCTGGCCTAACGCTGAAAACCGAATGGTGAACAGCTTTGGACCGTAATAGACTGTCAGCTTTTAAAGGCTATAGACGGAAGAGATAATAAACGTCGACCATACAGACAAAATAACACTCATCCTCGCCTTCTCTTACAGTTATTCCTGTGAGATAGTTGCGAGAAATGATACATATGTGTGTGTGTGTCGAACAAGGTGTAAACCAGTTCGCTCGTGTTCATCGCGAACTATAGCTGTCTTTTTAAGAATTTTTATTAGAAAATCGATAACACGGTATAATAAAAATTCTACATTTAGAAATCCTGATAAGTATAAATGCTTAAAACTGTATTTGAAGAGATAACTAAATGAGACACAGATATGAGATGTAATTAGAGATGCAAATGTATTACTACAGAGGCTTACTTTAATTTCTTCTAATTTTAATGAGTTTTAAGAATGCAAAAAGATTTCCTTAGCTAATTTATGGTTTCGTAATCCGCTAAAAACATCATATAAAAATTAAAGTGCACATGCTGCTAGCGTAAACATAATTCTCGTTCTCCCATGAACAGTTTTGTTTGTTCTGAATTTTTGCACAAAGCTACTCGAGGGCTATTTGTGCTAGCCGTCCCTAATTTAGCAGTGTAAGACTAGAGGTAAGGCAGCTAGTCATCACCACCCACCGCCAACTCTTCGGATACTCTTTTACCAACGAATAGTGGGATTGACCGTCACATTATAACGTCCTCACGGCTGGGAGAGCGAGCATGTTTGGTGCGACGGGGATGCGAACCCGCTACCCTCAGATTACGAGTCGCACGTCTTAACACGCTTGGCCATGCCGGCCCGTGAACAAACTGACAATAGTTGCAGTAATAATAATAATATAAGAAATAACAGTACACTACGACAGTTTTTTTTCATTTCATTTATTTCAGAAGTGTTTTAAATGCTACAAAAATGGAATAATATTTTCACATTTCTTGCCTAATCAGCCTCATGCCAGATATGAAATATTCCACATAAAGTATAAGTAGTGGTAGTGTTTAAAACCGTAAAGCGGTGAAATTTAATTAGTTAATACAACATTTCATTTTGAAAACTTTTGGCAGTAATATTTAAACTTGATCTAGTTGATTTTGATAAGTTTATAAATTTTTGTTTTCTTATTAATTTAAGACTTCGAAAATTTGTTATAGCACCTTTATTATGAAGTAGGATACATTCATTTCAACCAATAAAATTAGTTTGTTTGTTTTGAATTTTGCGCAAAGCTACTCGAGGGCTATCTGCGCTAGTCGTCCCTAATTTAGCTGTGTAAGACTAGAACGAAGGAAGCTAGTCATCACCAACAACCGCCAACTCTTGGGCTACTCTTTTACCAACGAATAGTGGGATTGACCGTCACATTATAACAAAAATAGAATCATTTACGCATGCCGTTTCCCAGTTTTAAAAATATCTGTTAGCAAGGTCAAGTTTTGCATATTTACGGTGTACTTAAGTTTGAACAAAATCACGAATAAATAAGCGCTTCAGCGTCATTATGATTAGTATTTGACAGTTTGAACGTTTTTCTTAATTTAAGTAATTATTATAATCAGATACCAACAGAATACTATTCAATTCAAGAAAACGTCTTTTTCAATGTATGAAGTCCTTGTTGATTCAACGGTAAATTAAGGAATTAAAACGCTAAAATTGGGACTTGATTCTCTGCGTATACATAGTACCTACAGCTTATCGTATAGCTTTGCCCTAAAAAAAACTATGAAAACATGCGAAAAGCTACGAATCACGTTTTTCCAAAACCAAACGTGACATGGCTAGGTGATTAAGACATTCGATTCGTAATCTGAGAGTCGCAGGTTCGAATCCCTGTCACACCAAACATGCTCGCCCTTTCAGCCGTGGGGACTTTATAATGTTACGGTTAATCCCACTATTCGTTGGTGAAAGAGTAGCCCAAGAGTTGGCAATGGGTGGTGATGACTAGCTTCCTTCCCTCTGGTCTTATAGTGCTAAATTAGGGACGGCTAGTGTAGATAGCCCTCATGTAGCTTTGCGAGAAATTCCAAACCAAACCAAATGACCCTCAAGTGTCTAGTAAACAGCATCGCGGTATAATCGAAAGAATATATTCATACTAACTGAATTAGTTCAAACATCGTTAATTAGCAAAAGATATCTGTGTGTTGGCAAGGGTAACTCTCACACGAATGAGATGACATAAACTTGTTTTTATTCTTTATTTCTAAACATAATTAAGATTATCCAATAAAGTTTCAAGTTCATAAACCAATGAAAACACGGTAGACCACTTTGCTGTCAAACATCGTAACTTATGAGAATCTAGTCTGAGATTTAAAGACAGTATTTTCTTTTAACAATATTATTTATGGTAACAAATGAAAGTATGGGAGTGTGAGAGACTATCATCATTTACAGAAAGTATGTGAATATGAGTGACTATCAACGTTTACAGATTTTACACAAAAAATGTTCTCCGCATTTCAGATGCTTCTTGAAAGGTGAAACTATTGTTAGAAAGTATTGCTGTGAGGTACTTGCAAAAGCGTTATATTTTTCTTCCCTTTAGATTAGAAAGGTAAATGGTTTCGTTTGCTGAGCTTTTCATATTTATTTTTTTTCAGATACACGTGTTTTCGGAATGATTACAGACTTTTAGATCGTGGAAATAAGCAATACGTAACTAGCACACGAAATGGGGCCAATGCTACTTAAAGATAAAGTTAATAAAATATTACGCTCCCTACGTTCACCTATAGAACCTTTCTCCTGAAAGAGATGATATTATTGTCTTTCTGTACATAACGTTATGCCCTCTCAGTATTCGTGTAGAACTCTTACTTATAAGAGCTTTCAATAGTAAAAGAAAAGTGCTTTCCGTCATTTCTTGTATTCACCCTTGACTTATGTCGTACGGAAATAAAGTTTATGTTTCACTTTATTTTTATATCGTGTTTAACGTTTTCTTCGACTTAGCCAGCTTAGAAATTCAGTTTTAGTTCTGCCTAACATTATCTGCTGTTTCACTCGAGAAAACCAAAACAGTCAGCTTTTATGCAATGTATTAACAGAAATGCTTTTCTCGATATTAAAGATGAAAAAGTCCTTTTAAAGTTTAAGTCTCCGGGGAGTTGATTCAGTCGTAAGAGATAGCAAGCAATAATAATGTAGTGTTAGCATTTTACTTAAAGGTTTATAATAACTATAAACTGTCGTTGGGATATAACATTTTTGATTTGTTTGATGTTTTATTATCTGCTATTGTATTATTAAAGTACTGTTATTCTACACTGTTGTTAATATTTAGGTTGTTTTCAGTAGTAAATATTTTTCACCACGAACACAGTCTTTAAGCAACAAATCGCTTCAATATTCTGCGCACTATCATAAGTTGCATGATATTCTGAAAATTCGTTTAGCATTTAATGTAGGAAAAAGTATGTCAGAGGAACTACTAAATATGTAAAGGGTGTTATTAAAGGAAAGGGACATAAGTTACTTGTGTCAGGGATACTGGTCATAATTAACTGTGTGGATGGAGTTATAAGTATATCACTAGGGGTAAATGCTAGGCTTAGATTAGTATGTAATGATGAGCTGATTGGCTCTTTGGACTTGTGGGATCACTTCACTGGAAGAAAGGAGCTTTCTGGAATGGATAATTTACATTTAAATGAGATAGGGTCTTAGCTATTTGCTAAAGCTATTAGCTCAGCTGTAATGGAAGTTTTAAACTAGGACTAGACAGTAGTGAGAGCCAGGAAAAACTAAATACAAAAAGAATAAGAAGCAGAAAAAAGCTTATCACAATAGATGAGTATACAAGTTGTTATAATGTTAGGCTTAATTGTTACTATTGTAATGTAACAAGTGTAAGAAATAAAATAGATGAATTTAAAATATTGGTAGGAATGGCAGATTTAGGTATAATGAAAATAACAGAAACATGGTTAAACATAGATGATTTCAATGATGGAAATTTCTTTCAAATACAGGGTTAAAGGTTATTTAATAGAGATTGAGTATTAGAGAGGAGAGAGGAGCGTCTTTATATGTAAAACACGAGTTACATCCTGTTAAAGTTGAAGATATAAAAGATAATAGCAAACAGAGTGAATTCCTCTGAGTGTATGCTAGTGGATATATAAGGTTTGATTTCTTTGGTTTTCGCTCAAAGCTTCAAAGGGCTATCTGCGTTAGCCATCCCTAAGTTAGCAGTGAAGGATTAAGGGAATAACAGCTAGTCATCACCATCCACCGAAATCTTCGTACTACTCTTGGACATGTACGTAAAAGGCTTTTGTGGGAATTTGTCACAGACCACCAAACGGTACTGGTCAAATTAGCGAGAAAATTTACAATGAGATTAAGAGCTCGATTATTAATGAGGTCATAGTTATGGATTATTTTAATTTCAGACATTTAGATAGGAAGTTCTAGAGTCAAACCGAAAAGGGAGAAAGATTTACGAAACTGTTAAAGATGGCTTTTTTTACCTTTTAGTCAAGGAACTTACTAGAAATAATGCTATTTTAGATTTATTGATAACTTCAAATATTGAAACGATCGAGACGGCGGGAATTGGGATACATTTGGGTGCAAGTGCTCATTGATCTATTGGTTGTCATAATTTAAATTATAAGTATCATTTGGATGAGAATAACCTTAACAGTATCATGAAAGAAAAGGATCTTGGAGTAATAGTTGGTTAGTTCCTAAAGTCATCCAAGCAGTGTGCTGTTGCCAGTGGTAAGATAAATAAGGTTGTATCTACAGAAACATCTAACACAGGTTTAAACAGGTTATAATTTTATTTCATAGATCACTGGTTAGGCCACATTTAGAATATTGTGTTCATTCTTAAGCCCTTTACCTTAAGAAAGACATTGAATTGTTGAAAAGGGTTCAAAGAAGGGTTACTAGAATGGTTCTTGCAATGGAGGGGTTTTCATATGAAGGTTGAAATCCTTCAAATTGTTTTCTCTTAAAAAAACGAAGAGTTAGTGGGAATCTCGTGGAAGTTTTTAAGATTGTAAAGGAAATTGCAAGTGTTAATGCATCATCTTTTTTTATACTTAACAGTGAGAACAGTAGGGCTAAGGAAAACAAATACACATTTTTGTACAGTAGAAGTCATTTCAGCTAAAACAGTTTTATTTTTCTTAACAGACTGGTTGGCTTTTGATGTTGAGTAATAAATTTAAATGAGGTTAAGAGAAAGCTTAATAAGTATGTGAATGATAAGAGCTGGTTTTAATATTTTTTAAAATTTGTTTGTTAATAGTTTTAGGTTAGTTTAGAAGATGGAACAATCGAGATGGGTTAATAGGTCTCATGTTTTTTAAGAACGTTATGTTATATTATACTGAGAACACTCAATATTTTTAAGGCCAAATAATGTTCATTGCTAAATAACATATAGAAATTATTTATGAGGCAGTAACGTCTGCGAAACAAAGTTTATTGTTAATGCTTAACATGATTAATATGCAAATCAACACAACAATCAGATAGGGTGTAACATGTTCCATGGAAGCAAAAAAACCCAAAACATACTGAACACAGTATTATCTGTATAGTTAAACTTATCAGCAAATAATTCTAAAAATTTTGTGAGATTTTCTGTTGCCACATGTTTACTTATCATTCAGTGAGGATTTGCTGCATTGCTATTTAAAAACCTCATATGAAGCATCCTTACAATCAGCACACACTTACCTAGTTCATGATGTTTTTACGTTTGTAAACATATTTATGAAGATGAACTGTGTAATATTTATGTTACGTTCAAAAATCCAGTCAAAATGTGTATCCAGTGGAGAGTATGTTCAATGAATTGTGGATTCTGCGGATTTCCAATCCATTCCTTTCAGCATGTCACTGTTAGTGAATAGTTGTTGTGCTCACATAATATTTGTCAAGTGTTTTCCCGGACATTTCCGTTCCGAGGAAAATTACTTTAGAAAACCACCATCCTTTGTTGCATGCCCAAAAGATGCACTTTATAGACGTTATAGATAACACCTTAATAATGCATACTATGACGTTACAACAACCTTCTAGAAATTGGTAAATCTGATGAAATATTATTCCATTTTTAAAGACATCAAGTTTTACTGTCCATAACGCTTACCTCATTAATTTAAATTTCCATGTCTTCTAATAAACTTGCCATCTTCCTAAAGGAAAAATGCAATGATTTTGTACTAAATTAAATTCTTAATGAGCTAACCTAATAGTAGGTTCTCGGATTGATCACTGAGTTTAGCGATGAATTAGTGTCTTAGGAATTTAAAGAGTATTTGTTTAACTGTTGTCTCTAATTAGCTGACTCCTGAAATAATTGTATTTATTTATTGTTAATCACAAAACAAAAAATATTAGATTATCTGCGCTCTGTTCGTAAAATGAATAGAGCTCTGTATAGTAATGTCATCAATTCGTAAACTCACCACTGCCACGCTGGTGGATCATATTTAGCGTGGTTTATATTACATATGTTTATTTTGTAATCTTAAAGCCTTTGATGAAATTTGGGGATGAATTTTAGAATTTGATTAGGTAAGCTAGACTGAACAGTTTGGTTTGTTTTTAATTTCGGGCAAAGTTACACGAGGGCTAGCTGCGCTAGCCGCCCCAAATTTAGCAATGTAAAATTAGAGGGAAAGTGGCTGATCATCACCACTCACCGCTAGCCCTTGGGCTGCTCTTTTATCAACGAATAGTGTGATTTACCGTCACATTATAATGCCCCCGTGACACAAAGGACGATTATTTCTGGTGTGACAGGAATTTGAACCCGCGACCCTCATTATGCGAATCGATGAACAAGTCTGAATAAAATATTATTGGGCTAATTAGAAAAAATATTTGTTATTTTCAACAGAATGACCTCTTATTCAACATATGGCGTAAATGACCAAATACAAGATCCTAGTATTTAGGCTAAACCATCCCAAATTTAAAGTTACTGGCAGGAGAGAGGGTAACCAGCCAACAATAAATTTCGCCCACGTGGCTATTCGCAACTAAATGCTCGGATTAAATGCCAGTTACAACGTCACCAGAGGTGAAAGCGAGTGGAATGCTCAACAACTTATCGCGGCTCGAACCTTGGACTTTTGGTATGAAGCGCTTTACGCTGACCATTGTTTCTCAGTCACCGGCCTACGTATCAGCTCTTGTCCGTAGGATTTCATGGAAACAAACAAACAAAATTTGACAAAATGTTCAAGTGTAAACCACAATGTTTTTTGCTGTACTTGTATTTTAGTGGTTCGCGGAAATTTAAGTCCTTGGTTTCGAAAACGTTGAGAAATCCTTCATTAGGCTACACCAGCCCTGTTTGCTAACAAATTAAGTACGTTACTCATATTCAATTTTTGGTAGTAAATTGAACATTCTCCTTTACACTCTTATGTCAGTAACAACTGTGCAGAATACTATATTATTGTAAATTCTTAATTACAAATTTTTGTCAATTTAATACGTCAGCCGATCGTTAGCATTACCTATCACTAGCTATTACAGTTTGCATAACAGTTCAATATACAGCATAGCATAACTTTAATACTTTAAATCAGTATATGTTGATACATTAAATACGGTCAGAACAAACTATCTCACATCTGTAAATACATGGCAGGCATGTGAGAGTTGACGAATGCAAACGTGAGATTGTTGGAATACCGTCCAACTCTTCTGTGCTGAGGCAGCAAGTCCGTGTAAATGTGTCCCGACATGGCCAAGTTTTTCAGTCGTGGGGGCGTTATAATGTGACGGTCATTCCTTCTATTCACTGGTAAAAGAGTAGTCCAAGAGTTGGCGGTAGATGGTGATGACTAGCTGCCTTTGCTCTAGTCTTACACTGCTAAATTAGGGACGGCTAGCGCAGACACCCCTCATGTAGCTTTGCATGAAATTAAAAAAACACACAAAAAAACAGTGTAAATGTACTAGAATATCAACCAACAATTGTTTCCAAAACCCTTCGACGAACAAAGCAATTAGTAATTTAATAAGCATTAAAAATAGTTCATTGTTTATTAAATCAATTTAAGATCTTATGGATTGAATTTATTTATTGTTTACAGATGCCTGTTTCTCACATCGATTGATTTCGTGCGTAAAAGTTTTGGCTTTGATTTATGTTAACCTGTTAATACACGTTACTCAAAGCAAGTTCTTTAATCGTTATAGGTTTTAGTTTTGATATATATGGATTTACGACATTGTACACTTTTCATCAATTTGTTACGAAGAATTAGTTTCAATGATTTAATTTAAAAGTTACTTTTCAGTTCTTTTATTTGTAGTTAGTCTCTCTTTGAACAGAAAGTATTAATAAATACTTTATATGGGAAGTTTATGTTGACAGTCAGAAGCTTATTATTGGTTACTAAGTTTTGGGTTTTCAAACTAAATATAAAGCGGTTAGTTTTCTTTTCTTTTTTTAACTTTTTAAATGAAACTACTTTGCCTACGCCCGGCATGGCCAGATGCCCGGCATGGGTTAAGGCTTCCTGACTCATAATGTGAGGGTCGCAGGTTCGAATCCTCGTCACACCAAACATGCTCGCCCTTTCAGCCGTTGGGGCGTTATAAGGTGACGATCAATCCCACTATTTGTTGGAAAAAGAGTAACCCAAGAGTTGACGGTGGGTAGTAATGACTAGCTGCCTTCTCTCTAGTTTTACACTGCTAAATTAGGGACGGCTAGCGCAGATTGCCCTTGAGTAGCTTTGCGCGAAATTCAAAACAAAAAACTACTTTGCCTATTTAGATTACGACGGTAAAAGTTTCCAGCATGAAGTTAGATATCTCTGGAAGAAGGCTCACTTGGAAATGTGAAATAATTTTCATAACTTTTTATTTAATTTTTACAGTTGTTTTACCATAAAATTCACTTACAATTATTTTCCGTCGATAATTTGTATTTCTAAAACACACAAATTATGATTTACGTAAGTGTAAGAAGACAAAACAAAATCCAAACTTAACTTTGTAAATACATACAAAATATAAATTTAATTAATAATAATTCTAATCTTACTTTTTCTTTTAGAGTTCTTATTACATGAATTACCTAGCTAAACATAAATAAGAAAATATGATAGTGAAGTGTATGAAGACGTTATTTACAAACACATAATTTCTGACATGAAAAATTAGTATCATGTAAATAAAAAATAATTTTAATACAGGAAAATGTATAAGATTTTTGTTATTGACGGTGTGGGAGCTGCTGCCATAAAATACACACACACACACACACACACACACACACACACACACACACACACACACACACACACACAACTAATTTGTAAAGTCTCTTTTAACGGCCCTGGTAGAGCAGTAAATCTACAAATTTACAACGCTAAAATCAGGGGTTCGATTCCCCTCGGTGTGCTCACCAGATAGCCCGATTTGGCTTTGCTATAAGAAAACACATAAACTCTGTTAAATGGATATGTTATAAATCTGGTTTTCTGTTAGAAATAACGTAAGGCTGTTTTTAAAATCAACAAAGATAACTTTCTCTAGTGTGTTTTTTTAATACTGTAGCGTTTTAAGTTTTATATTTATTTAACTTTTATAGAAAGATATGCAAACACGGAAAACCTTACACTCAAGATCCAAATCTTGAACTAACATCCACTTTCTCTGAGTTTGTATTGTAGAAAGTCCTTGTTTTATGATCAAAATTTGACGCAATTATATGCGGGTTTTAAGCCCTCTCGAGAACCTTTTTAAAGTTCGCTCTATGTACATATGTATCTAATAAAATACTTAATTAGGATAGTTTAAGCGATCTTATAGTATATAAGCAAGCCAGTGATGACGAGAAACCCACTTGTTGAGAAATTTAAAGTAAAGTGTTTTCTCAGCCCAAACGAGCCGTTTTTGCATATAAATAAGCAAGCCAGTAGAAGATTAACAGTAAACCAAACCTTAGAGAAAAGACAAGAGCTCATAGAGCCTGTTAGATTTTGTACAATCGTTTAGTGCTGTAAAAAAAAAAACTTTTACGCTTAGTTTTCTGCTATTTCATATCCAGAAATTTTCTCGAGAAAGGCTTAGATCCGTCTGTTTACGTAACTATAGCAGCATCGATTACAAACGTGCTTTTTTCCACTCAGCCTACCATTGTAAATGATTAAATAAAGTATAATTTAAGCCCATTGTTACAATACTGTGGTGTGCTGAACTACTGTGGAAATATGTCTTTGATATTCAAACTTTTTCATTAATCATATTCCTCATACTCTATATAAAAGGGTTACATACAGTTAGTTATACAAGGTAAAGGTACTACCATAGAAGGATAACTACCACACCAACAGTCGGCTGTGGGCTGTGAATGATTGTATAAACCTAGCACATTGTGGGTTTAAACACCTCTACATTTACATTTACATCCTGCCCCACAGTGGCACAGCGGTACACCTGCGGACTCACACCTCTAGAAACCGATTTTTGATATCCATGGTGGGCAAAGGACAGATAGCCCATTCTGTAGTTTTGTTTTGTTGTTGTTAAGCGCAAAGTATTACAATGAGCTATCTATGCCCTTCCCACCAAGAGTATCGAAACTCGATTTTTGATGTTGTAAGCCTGCCACAGGAGAAAAAATAATTGGGAAGACTGGATATCCCCAATGTTTTTTTGGATATTATCACAGCAATTATCTTTCTGAAATTATGCCCTTTGTAGTGTTCTGTGATGATCATAATTTCTCTTACTGTTTGTGACATATTGTGTAAATTTAGTTTTATTATTCATATCTAGCTTATAATGTTGAACATGTTCCAACAAGTCTATGAGTCATCTTTCAATCCAACAAGAATCCATACAATTAAAGCCCTAAATATATTTCATCACAGTGAAACAAATTGATATTCTTTGTGTGTTCTTAGCTCCGACTAGTAGTTACCATACGGTCCTTTTCATGCTTAACAGGTTTCTAAAACCTTATTAGTAGTTTGAACTATCAATACACGAGCATTGAGTATAATTAAAATTGTTTTTCTTCACCAAGTGACTCAGCAGTAAGTCTGAAGGCATATAACACCAAAATCCGGGTTTTGATACCCGTGGTGGGCACAGCACAAATTGCCTATTGTGTAGTTTTGTGTTTAACAAAAATTTAATGTATTTAAAGATTCAACTCAAATAATGCATATATATATATTATTATTAAGCTATATAAATTTGTGCTATTAATTATCTAATATAGACTTTCAGTTCAGCTCCGTGAGAGACATGAAGACAAATGTTTTCAGAAAAGTAATATAGGTACAAATAATAATATATCTGATGGAATCCTATTACATCTGTTATTTTGAAACAGGTATATGTAGATTTCTATTCAAATAATTCTTATCGTTTACATAAAAGGTAGGAGTAGAAGAAACCTGTAATTTTTTGTTTTAAAAAAACCACAGAAAAAATTATACACACACACCTAGACAAACAACAAACAAACAACAATAAATCCCAAAATACAACAAACTACAAAACCTTATACTGCTGCATCCATATGTTCTCGACATCAGAAAAAAAAACATTTGGAAAAAAATATAACAAAACACAACATCCCAGTAAACACCAAATTTATTCAAAAAACAGGTATAAAACTAAAGTCAATACTACGTAAAAACTACACTGACAAACACAACACCAACATAAGTTATAAAATGCGATGCAACAACTGCCACGGCTTCCATATTGAAGAAACAAGCATAAAAATGGAAATCAGACTCGCTTAAATGAGATCAACGTCTCTCGCACAAACAATGTTACTAGAATTTTACCAATTTTAAAATTTAGCAAAACAAAATACTTAGTTGGTAAGACAGAAACTCATAACAAGTTAGCTCTTCTATGAGAATAGTAGCAGCAGAATTATTAATACTATTTCATTCTGTCAGTGAGAACCAAATTAGATACAAAAGCAAGTCATCTTGTCATGTTATGGCATGCGTGATCCAAGATGGCTGAAATGACCATCATGGAAGCTTCAGGGAATGAAGATGATGACAAGGTGCTCAAACACGATATTGATATAGATGTAGACCCGATTGCACGTGAAACGCACTACCACAATGTTTGTGTATTGAATATATCAGACCAGTAAAGGCAAGGAAGGAGAATAATATAGGAAAAAAACAGGAGGCTTTGTTAAATATTTTTAATATCACTACTCCATCAAAGATGTTATTTATAGCTCAAATGTTTTACATCTAATAGGGAATGTTTCCTACATGTCGGAATTTCTTGCATATTACAGTTCAACTATCAGTCTCTGTGGATCACAATCCAGAGACGTCTAGTCAAATTGAGAAAGAATGGAAAATTGAAATCTTGTACGCAACTGAACAGATAACCACATTCTGTAACTAGGATTTAGTGATATCTTTACATAAAACTACTGATGCCAATGATTGTGCTGATAATGTAAAACTTGATCTTTATAACTTTGATGATCTATGTCTACAAAGACAAAATGGGTGTTTCTTTGCATCCTAACTTCTCCGAGCCTGTTAGGCCAATATCAACCAAGAGTTGTATGTAAAAACTATGGACTATGGGGAATATCCAAAACTGAACTTAAACTTATTTCTATTTTGTAAAGCCTGTCGATTAATTACTCCAAGCATATTGAGTCAATCTCAAATTGTCGTTGGTGCTTTAGACGGAGTTGAATAGTTTAAATAAATTTAAAGTCAGTGTATCAACGTTGTTGGATTGTTTCTCACACAACCATTCTTTTCACGTGATCAATGAGATGTAGGGTGTCTAAAACTACGATCACCTCAAAATATTTAAATCTTTATTTTTTTACAGATGAAAAGTAAAGTACAAATATTGTTTATAAAGAAGCTTTGTTATAATTTTAAAAGTTTGTGATAAACTTTTTGTTCAAGTTATTGGTTTGAAATGCGTTATTGTTGTTAAAGTTACATTGCTATAATTAAATTTAAACATTTCCCTCCAATTAACAGGTATTTCAGCTCGTGTTTTATATGACGAAGAGTTTCGACACAACATATAGGGTTATAACAATTGATCAAATCATGATTTGAAGCATTTTATTTAAAGTTTATTGTCGATAATATATTACAGCAGTTTAATAAATTATTTTAGAAAAAGGGCATCATACCTCAGACCTGTAATCTTTCTTATATTTAAATCTGTATCCAGAAGTATTATATGTATTAAGCATGTATCCATTACTCACAATTGGCCCGGCATGACCAAGCGTGTTAAGGCGTGCGACTCGTAATTTGAGGATCGCGGTTTCGCATCCCAGACGCGCCAAATATGCTCGCTCTTTCAGCCGTGAGGGTTTTATAATGTGACGGTCAATCCCACTATTCGTTGGTAAAAGAGTAGCCCAAGAATTGGCGGTGGGTGGTGATGACTAGCTGCCTTCCCTCTAGTCTTACACTGCTAAATTAGGGACGGCTAGCGCAGATAGCCCTCGAGTAGCTTTGTGCGATATTCAAAAAAACAAACAATACTTACAATTTCCATACCAGCAGTATTATAACTGTACATCATTGTAGTAATTGATGCAGCACGAAAATTACTTGTCATGATACATGTTTCAGTACATATTAAAAACTTAAAGAGAGAATTTCACTTTATTCCTTCATTTATTTACACAAAATACATCATAGAATAATGAAATCGAAAGCAGTTTTTGTGGTGTTTTGTTTGATTTAAGCCTCATTTAATAAATGAGAACATGACATGCTTTTCGATTTCTGAGATTTATGAAAACTGAAGTTATATATTTTGGTGTTAACACCGCCAAATGTTCATGATGTGTTCTCAATCACATCACAAACAATAATTCCTGAAAAAAACATTAGGATTCGTTCCATGCCGACCTGCCCCTCGATGGCACAGCAGTAAGTCAGTAGGCTTAGAACACTACAAGTCGGGCTTTGATACCCGTGGTGATGACTAGCTGCCTTCCCTTTAGTCTTACACTGCTAAATTAGTGATGGCTAGCGCAGATGTCCCTTGAGTAGCTTTGCGTGAAATTCAAAATAAAGTTTCACTGGTTTTAAAGTCCAACAAAAACCATTCAGTTTTAACGAGATTTGTTTCGTATCCCTTTGTAAGTAGTTACGAGAGCTATTGGTCTGGAATTTTTACTAAGGCATCACCCAAGATTTGTTCCGAATTATAGTGTTGCAATCCTAAGCCTAATGTTGGTCACTATCGAGAAACACTTTCTTACCTGCTGTGGTTTGGTGGTGTGTATCGACAAAAAGTCATGATATATACTCAAAATCCCTTAGGTGTTGAAAAAGTTGGGATCATAAAAAAAGGATTGATCATGCAATTTGAAAGAGTGAAACCAAAACCAGCGACCATATTGGTTGCTACACTTATGACACTGATAATAATTTTACAGCAAATATTTATTCATTAGTTAGCTAATTAGTTAGTCATATGCTCAACCCTTTTTTTTTCTACCACACCTAAGGTGTTTTTTATTCTATTAACATATAATTAATGTCCTCGTTATTTACTACTGTAATTAAAGTTCGTGTCTTACACCAATAAAAACATATTTTAAATCATGTTCAAATGAAACATTTTTTGTAATTACTTTTGGTTACTGGTAACTCATATTTTAGTGTTCTGATGAGACTTTTGATTACTGATAACTTATGTTTGGAGTTATCTGGTGGGACTTTCGTTGCTGAAAACTCATGTTCTAGTGTTCTGGTGAGACTCTTGGTTAACGACAAGTCATGTTTGTAGTGTTCCGGTGAGACTTCTCGTTACTGATAACTCATTCAAGGTAGGCATAAATTTAAAATCGCAGACATTTGAGAATTATGTTCTACAATATATATGTTTTTAAAACCTTAAGTCTGTTAATTAAATCTGTGACTGAGCTGTACAGTCAAAACATATTTTACATGTTACTTCATATAATGGCATGAAATTATTATTCTGATAAAAAAGCTATGAAAGCACAAGAGTTAATAACCCTCATTCTCTTTTATTTTTCAGACAATATAGGAAGAATAACATGGTTATAATATGTTCCACTTTACCGTTGTGGTTTTTATTCCCTATTTCAAGCATACTGGATAAAAACAAAAAGGTAATTGATTATATTTAGTAAGTTTATAGCAATATTATCCTTGATTTTGAAACAATTTTGTTGTCGTCTATGTCATAAAATTGTGCAGGTTTACTATCTTTGTAACATCAGTGCCTTATACGGTAATTATGAACCGTTTAATAACCAGAAGTTTTCTTATATTTCAGATTTGATATTTAAAAAATTTTGTTCACCACTTATAACTTAGGTTTATTCAGTTTTTCTCTCTTCGTCTTCTCCTTTCCCACCTCACAAGTTTCCGCCATCAATCATTCTCGACAGTCGTTGGATAAAGCCGTGAACACTGTCTCATTGTTACTGAGGGCGCTGTGATCACGCATCATTTCCCTGGCTGACTTCCGGCGGAAAGAACGCTTCAGTTGCTGAGTGGATTGTGATGTAACTTGACTATACTCGTACGTGAAGCCACCGATGATGCCCCCCAATATCGGGCCTACCCAGTATACCTAAAAAAATAAAAATCAATTTTAAACGAGTGTGCATTATAAGTTTTAGACATAGCCAAGTAAACAAAAAAGTATACAGAATTACAATTCACCATGGATACCTAACGCCGAATTTTAAAAATATTTCATTTAGTTTTCAGTCTTCTCCACTGCCATCAGTTACTTCAGTTCTTTTTTTTTCCTAAGTCACATATTTTAGGAGAAATTTTCTAATACTATATTTTGAGAGTGATACATTGCAGTGGCAATCTTTTAAAACGTTTTCAAACCTCTTATCAAGAAAATGTTGAATAATAATCTTAAGTTAACTGGGCTATTCATACGTAGTACAAGAATAAGCAATTACACTAATATTTGAACATACACGGTAGCTACATTAGCCAGAAAAGATGTGGTCAATTGACGAATTTTAAATTTGTCAAACAAACTGTTATTCATTGTTGTTTTAAAAACCAGAAACTATATTCATCTGTAAAGAGCATATGGCTCCAGCTTTGTTCATTACACTGCTTATGGTCAAAGATTCATTTAAACCTTTTGGTTTGATCACCTCTTCTTAGAAATGGTTGTCGTACTTTTGTATCTTTCTGCTCTTGAAACAACATTCACACCTGTTGTTGGCAACATCTGTACTCAGATGTCACCTGTTTTATGAAGCTAGCACCTTGATATTCTTACACACGTTTTGATAATTTTAGTTTCTGCCATTTTGTTAATGACTTTGCCAATTTCACGTATGCTGCTTAGAGTTTTGCATAGAACTCCTTTTAAAACATAGAGTCTTGCAGCAATCTCTTTCATGAATATCCTTAACTGATAAAAATTTTGATATACACAATTTCAGTCTTGGTGATACACAATTTTATTAGAATTTTTTTGTAATTTTTATCATTTTAATGATGTGGCGCATGTTAACAAATCAAATCATGATTTATCATTGTGATAGTTGACATAGTTCCTTTTCACATCATAATGGGGACCATGTCCATAGAATTTAGCTTTTATACACTATTTTCTAACCATTTCCATAATTATTTTCAATATTATTTACATTTTAAACAAGTGCTAAAACTTAGAAGACATCTTGATGATAAGAAACCCACTTGAAATAAAAATGTATCTCAGAACGGCTGGTATCGGTATTAACACTTGATTGATAACATCGGTATTGATAAAGAGAGAAAAATGAAATCTTCTTAACATGAAGATAACTTAGGAAGGTCGAAACGTTGTTCTCTCCTTATCAATAAAAGCGTTAATACCCATACCAGTCGTTGTGAGATACATTAGAGGATATCTGTTATTATACTTACCCAGTGAAGACGCCATCTACCGGCCACAACAGCAGGTCCGAAAGCACGAGCTGGATTAAGTCCTGCACCAGTGTAAGGAAACTGTAATTAAGATAACATTATGATGTTAAAAACAAGTGTCCATTGTTCACATTAACTGTAGGCTCTTGAAAAGACTTCTGCCTGTATGCATTCTAAAATTAGTGAATTTCGGGAAAGTCTAATGCCAGTACTAAGTATGTCTGCAAATGAAGTACTCAAATAGATTCATGCATACCATCCACATTTTCCGCGACATTTATGGTTGTTTTATTATTTAACAGCTATTTGATATATATAGTTTAGTGGAAGAAATCTTTTGCTGGTATTCAGCATCGCCTTGAAAATAATTTGTGGCACTGTGTACTGGTTGAAATTCACTCTTCATCGTCTGTCATTGGTATGATTAATCTATTTCTGCGATGTATCTATATAGAAACTTTCCTGTACCTTTTATTTTAATAGTAGTTCAGTTCCTGCTAGACAACATAGAAAGAGAGTATTTGTAGTTTGATATTAAATTAATCATATAAAAATTGGAGCTAGTATATAATTAGTAAACATTTTTTATTGAACTATTTAAAGCAAAATTATAGTTTAGTTCCCACATTTTTCGTTTTGTTAAGAGACAATATGGTGAAAAGAGTAGTGTCTGAACATTGTTTAATCTTATTTCTTCCGTAAAACTTATTGTGTGTTCTGATATGTACAGATCCATTGTTAAAGACATTCATATTCTCTTGAGATATCTAAATTAAGCTTAAAGAACTCGATTCTCAAAATTCATGATTACACTTACATCTCTGACAAACTAAAATAAGGCTACAAACATTTTAAGATTTCAGCAAGTACACTATGGAATATTACTATTGTTAGATAGTTTTAACAGCATATAAAATCTGTATGATGAGTAGAATCAAATTTGGTCTTTAAAAGAATAAATAAATACGCTTATAATGAGTATACCATATTAAGAATGTATATTTAGACATTGTCTTCAATCACCCGGAAACTGTCTCGATACCATGTCGTTTCCTATAAAATTTGGACAACATATCACGTGACTTCATAAACATAATACTTGAAATATGTAAGATATAATCAGAGTTTTCTATACTTTAACTATGACATATAGTAGGTACAATTACTGCTATTACATAATGTCGATAGCATCCGCGAGTTCATTTTTGCGCAAAACGATGCCAGGTGGCGTGTCACTTGATATTACAAGCAAACAGCTACCACTGAAATCCACATACACAAGTGCTCATTTTATGTTACTAATTTAATAAAGTGTATAATTATCTCTGCAGTAATGCAAGCCGTCACGGCTTGCTTAAAATAACTGAATTAATGAGCTAATGAGTTAATATGGCTCATTCCTCCATTATAGTTGTTTTCAATTCATCAGGTAGGAGATGAATCGCGTATCGTCATGTGTCTTCGTAGTTCTCCAGCACAACTTATACGTTATGAATTAGATTCAGATATAAACAGTTGAACATGGTGGTGGTGAAGCGTAATATTATCCATTATGGTGAAGTTCTGGTGAGCTCTACCTGTATATGGAAGTACTTATGACAGTAAGACTGAGTCCCAGTATGTATAACCGGATATTTACCTTACTTCTGATATGTTAATGGAAAATTACACTTTAAATAGCAACTTAATCAATTTTACATCGTAATAGTTTGTGGGAAGTAATTTTTCAATTCGAATAAGTTTCTCAACCACTATGGCTGTCGTATCCCAACTAGACTTACGAACTTAAGTATTACACGAAATGCCTCGTCGGACGTAGTGTGAGTGACATTTTATCATACACACTCATTTACTTTTACTTCAAACTTTTTTGCTTTTTTATTAAATCAAAAAGTCATATTATTTAAAGGTCACTATGACCTCTAATACTCATCTTTGACCACATTAGTACATACGGCCACATACACGACTTTTCCTCTTGAAAATATATATGGATAACTTAAAAAACAAAAAATTAACTTGCTATTTCATTTCCATAATCTTAATAAAACATAATCTTAATAATCTTAATTTGGTGCTGACTTTGTGATGTCACTTTAAAGTTGTTTTTTTAATTTCATGAGAACTAACAAGAACACAAGATTTGTAAATTAATTTTTATTTCTATACTTTACATACTTACAAACAGTTATTAGCACACTAGATTTTCAAGTGATCATGACAATGGCGCAATATTGTCACAATGGCACTAAAATCTGTAGTGCACATTAGAAACCTATTCAACAAAAAAGAATTACTACATCTGTTAAAACAGTAATATATATATATATATATATACATACACACACACATACATACATGCATATATATATATATATATACCTGTCTTGTAACTAGTTGTCATGTGAAATATCTTTCATGTGTGAAAGATATCATGTTCTTTAACCAATCCAAAGAATGTGTTTTTACAGTTATTAATAACTACCAAAAATTGTCAACGACATGATATGAAGTAACTTTATTAGAGGAAATGTCATTGCTTTTAGTTAACAGTCTATAAAAAGAACTAAAGAATATATTGAAATGTAATCAAAGTAACCAATCACTAAAATATTATATGTTGTGATCACAATATGATTTATAATAAAGAGTGTTTCAAAATATTGATTCTTCAGTACAGTGTTCTCGAAATTAGCGATGAGTTCGCTCGTTTAATAACACAATACAATAGTCACTGCCTATCCCAGTTTATTGTAAAAGACTATAGTAAATAAAGGTTCATATTTCCATACAATTCAACTAGGTGGACTTCTGCAGGGTCCCTTAAAGTGTTATGTTTCAAGAGTAAATAAAACCAAAATTAAGAGTAACAAACATTTTTATATCTTGATTTTGAAGATCATATGTCATACTTGGTTGTATCCTACAGAGTGGATAATTCTTCTCGTGATTCAAGGCATGCGCACGTTTTACTGACGTCATGACAATACAGATTGCAATCCTTTTAAGCATTTAAGCAGTTAAACATCCTTTATGTGACCTGATTTTAGTGTCTATTGACTGACTGACAGACAACGTACTACTGCAAAGTGGCTCGAATGATTAACAGGTGACTCCTCAAGACGGCCTTCGATCTCCTTCTAATCTACTATGGAAAACATATAGTGAGTTTGAATCGAAGAGCGATATAAATATATATGTAAATAATGCCAAAACATTAAGATATTCGTATACGAATAGAAAACTTTAACAAGTTTAACTTTATATGCAATCTGTCTGTACATAATTCTGAACTATACTTATTAACTTTTAAGGAGTTAAGCGGCAAATATTGAAACCAGAAAGTAAAAAGATGTTTTATTTTTATTTCTGTCTAATAAGACTTAATCATCAACGATCTTTCGTAGAGTCCTGATATTTACTTAGTGGAAGCTTCTTCTGGTCGTTTTACAAGTAAAGAATGATAAATGCACGAAGAAACGGTTATTGAAAGATATGTTTGTGTTGATCAATGGTACTCAGCCGACCGGAAGAAAACTTTGACATCTGGAGTGACGTATAGGCTCGTCGTTAACAAAGTCGTTGAGCGTGATGATGTAGAGGGCACTGTACAGTTAGAAAGATAACGGATAATTAGTAAGGCGCCTTGTCGGTTGGTATATATATCAGATTTTAAAAAGTGCGCTTAAGGCATTAATTATCTCAAAAATTACGTATTTTATTAGAAACAGAATTTCAAGGGGGTTGAATTTAATGTCAGGTACAGAAACATTATGAAATTAACTACTCTTATAATTTCATGCCTGAACCAGCAAACTCAATGAATAAGTTATAACTTCTAACTGTATGAAGTCAGTAGACTTAAAGGGCTAAAAATCGGGTTTCGATACTCACGATGAGTAGAGCAGAAATAACACACTGTGGTTTACAGCAAATAAACAAACAACTCTATATATCTATATAATTAAGAAAGACGGGAAAAAAATTTGGCATATATTTGTTACAAACTAGTAAGCAAGATACGCCGTCCCGAACAATTTTCGTGCACTAAACAGGTTACGACACTTCATAATTCAAAACGTTATTTGCACGAAATAAGTAAACAACTTCCAGGGACGCCGACATATTAACATTATAACAAACAGGAGATTATTTTATGTCTTTGCTTGTTTGTTGTCCACAGAGAAAACACTACAATGTAACAATCTGAACATGACCAACATTGTATACTTGTTATGGAAGTTCCTGAGCATTACCTGAATCTTATATCTGTTTTTAGAGCTTCCTGAGCATTACCTTAATTATGTACCTGTTTTTTGGAGTTTTCTAAGTATTACGTTGATTATATACCTGTTTTTGTAACTTTCTGAGCATTATATTCATAATGTTTTCATAATTTTCATTATATTTCATTATATTCATAATTCATATATTTGCTTTAAGAGCTTCCTGAGCATTACTTTGGTTATATATTTGTTTTTAGAACTTCCTGAGCAGTAACTGAGTTTACATCGTCTTTTGTGCCTTTTATAAAATTCTAGTAATACTACATAGAAATCGATGTCTTTGAAACAAAGTTAATTTTTATTTCAAAAACTTTAAACTTTTGCAGAATGACCATTCACCATGTCGACGCCTTCAGTACCAGAACTAAATTTATACTATTGTAACCTGAGACATGTTCAATCAGAGTAAAATCTAACAATTTTAAACTATGAACAATATTATACCTACTTTAAAAAACTGGACAAATATAAGGAAAACATCCCACTCTTAAAGTTTATTTAGGAAGGCATATTTCACCAAGAGTGCATTAACAATCATATATTGTATGTAGGCGAGATTTGACAGGCTTCAGTACTATTTCAATACCAAATTTAAGGTCACTACGCCTCCTGTTATTTCCAATAAGCATTCCAAGCTTTTCCTATTAGCTCAATTGATAGAGCACGTTTCTGGTAAGTATATATATGAAAGGAACGTACTATAATGTTCTCTTTCAAGCGTTGCAAAGTTATAGCTTGGATATCAAATTTTTCGTGGAGCACTAAGTTCAAGCTTCAGATACCTAATTCTACGTTCTCCTAGGAGCATAGAGTTTAAGCTCGAGATACCATATTCTTTGTGGAGCAAGAAGTTCAAGTTTACCACATATTAACGTAGAAATAACAAATACATAAATAATCAAACTTCTATCGAGTTAGTTTCAGCCTTTTTTTAAATGTGTTGTGGTAAAAAATGAAAAAGACAAGAGAATAAAAAGAAGAGTTTTTTCAGAGACAATATTTTTAAATACCCACTTTTATAATGAATCATATATGTATATTTTAATAACTATATTATGATTTTTGTGAAGGATAAGTTGTTTTTTAATGAAATAGACTAATCAAAAGGCAACATTTCCCAATAGTGGACTAAAATAAAGCATCTTTTATAATAAAGGTGGTAACGCATACACATGTACATTATCGACGGCATGGCCATGTGGTTAAGGCATTCAACTCGTAATTTGACAGTCGCGGCTTCGAATCCCCGTCACACCAAACATTATCGCCCTTTCAGCCGTGGGGGCGTTACAATATTACGATCAATCCCACTATTAGTTGGTAAAATAATACCCCAAGAGTTGGCGGTGCGTGGTGATGACTAGCTGTCTTTACTCCAGTCTTACGCTGCTAAATTAGGAACGGCTAGCGCAGATAGTCTTCATGTAGCTTTGCGCGAAATTCAAAACAAACAAGCATTATCGACGAACCCAAGTGATGATGGATACTTTTTAACTAGCCACATAGATAAATACTAAACACTTACTATCTTTACACATGAACTCCTGCTATTATGCATAAAACTATTAAGTAGTCTAATTCTTGAGAATATATATATTTTTTGTATTTTCAACGTGAACAACATCCACTGCTTGTGTGGCTATTCTTAATTGAATATCGGTCGTGGCTGTCGATTTAAAAATTCTCATAAATGAAAGTGCAGCACGTGTTTGGTTAAATATTTCAACTCGAACTTTGGACATTCCAGTTCACAAGTCGTTTTGTTAACTATTAGGGCACACCCAGCCTTTTTTTAAAAAAGGCTGAAACTAACTCGATAGAAGTTTGATTATCTATGTATTTGTTATTTCTACGTTAATATGTGGCAAACTTGAACTCCTTGCTCCACAAAGAACATGGTATCCTGAGCTTAAACTCTATGCTCCACAAAGAACATGGTATCCTGAGCTTAAACTCTATGCTCCAAGGATTTGTACAACCAGTTGTGCAGGTTGTGACGTGATCTATTTCTCCATGTTAAGTACTTAGCATAAAGCTTTATAAATATGATAGTAGGGCTCTGAACTGCATATTTCAGGTATCCATACTATTTATTATACCTAACGTAAACTAATATACCTTATATTACAGTTATGATTTCATTTGTACATAGAGTCTTCATTATAAAAAGTAAGCCCAAAATAAACTAAAATAACGCATTCTCTCATTATTTTTAAAAAAAAAACAGTTCATTCTAATTCAAATGTCGAGGAATAGCCATAGTATTATAAGAATATAAATCAACTCCTACGTATTCAAAACTAGAAGTCGATTCATGAACTGGGTGTGGTCAAAAACATCTATCGGAAGGGTTTGACCTCCTGAGGCAAAATCTGTAATTATATACCAAATCAGTCAAGAAATGAGAAAAATATAAGCCGAAAGCTTGTAGTTGAGAAAACTCAGAGCCATTCTATGAGACGCTGTGTTGCGGCTAAATAAACTGTACATAAAAATATAACCTTTTCTTTCTTAACCGTGTTTCCGAAGACACTTTTATCGTTATTTAAACACTTACGGATATGTAAAACAAGGTAATGTTTATTATAATTTCTTTTTGTAAGCATTTTTTCATAGAATTTGTAATTTAAATGTAGAATTCAAAACAAAAATTTGTTTATTCACCATTTCGGAAACATTTAAAAAGTAGTATTTTTACGCATATATCCTATTCAATTCTTCATTCTAATA
The DNA here is from genome assembly GCF_004210375.1 of Tachypleus tridentatus. Taxonomy (NCBI): domain Eukaryota; kingdom Metazoa; phylum Arthropoda; class Merostomata; order Xiphosura; family Limulidae; genus Tachypleus; species Tachypleus tridentatus. The sequence continues at coordinate 49,036,724 of NC_134825.1, read as the reverse complement.
ATATATATATATATTCAAATAATATATATATATATATATATATAATAAAATAATATGCATAATATCTGGGAAAACCATCCGATATTCAAATTTTCTCGCCCCTTAGTGGCACAGAGGAGCGGTGTACCTGCGGACTTCACCGCTAAAAACCGGGTTTCGATACCCTTGGTTGGCAGAGCACAAATAACCTATTGTGTAGTTTTATGGTTAATTCTAAACGAGCAAACAAATTTTTTCAAAACAATCTAAAATTTGAGAAAACAAGTAATAATTTGTATCATAGGAAATAATTGGTTTATTCAATATACTATCCATTAGCAGATAGGAATTAATTAAGATGCCAGAAGTTTCTATGTGTACTTTATCCATTTGATTAATATTGGCTGTACTGGTATTAGGTAATTAGTCACTTATCACAACTTAGTCTGAGGGCGCCGTTACTCCGTAGGAATCAATACAATCTTTACGATTACTTCAACCTGCTGTTTATATTGTGTCTCGATATCTGTATTTCTTATAGATTTAATAAAGTGTAAGATTCGAATGTAAACTTTATTTTAGAAAAGTTCTCCTGTAATTCAGGTGCAAGTCTCAGAGTTTATAATTCTAAAAATAGAGTTTTGATACCTACAGTTTTATTAATTCCCATTAGTTAGTGCCATCAAACGTAATGGTTGATTTGTTTTACGATATGTTCGTTTGTTTGCTTTGTTATTATACACAGAGATACACAAAGGGCTTTCTGTGCTCTACCCACAACGGATATCGAAACCCGGTTTTAGCAGTATAAGTCCCCAGCCATTCCATTGGGGGGACTCGTTTAAGCATAACGTCTGTTATTTGTTTTAAATAATATAATTTGTTAATTACTTTATTTGCAAGATTGAATGTTAAAATCGATGCATACGTCATATGCTCCTCATTCATTTTAAGTTTATTACTCTTAAAACTAACTAAAAACATTTATGATAACTTTTGAGAAAATTTAGCTTTTCGGTAATTTAAGGATAAAACAAAATAATGACTTCATAAAAAGCTACTTTACGAGGTATTAAAGCGCTTTGTAACAGGTTTGATGAAATGCTTCACTATGGAACAAAAAGTCTTCCTTGATGTTTAAATAGTTTTCATTCAGAATCTGAAATTCATTATTCAGTACAATATACTAAAAATTTAATCATCTAGTATAAATGTATATATAAGATGAGATACGAACAATAAAAATCTTCAAACAAACGAGATGAAATATCTTTTCCTAAAGTGAATTTAAAAACATTTAAAACAAAAGAAAAAATTGAAGAAGGAAAAATATATATAAAATACTTGCTGATATTACACTTATTGGCTTATTTTTGTCCACTGTAAATTGATCCTTAATTATTTTAGGTATTACTGGGAAATATGAATCGCTATTCTGATAAAATAATATTACGATAAAGTCATGCAGAATTAGAATGATGTTTCCATCAGTCACTGGTCCTGCATGGCAAGATGGGTTAAGGCGTTCGACTCGTAATTTGAGGGTCGCGGGTTCGCATCCTCGTCGCGCCAAACATGCTCGCCCTTATAGCGGAGGGGCGTTATAATGTGACGGTTGATCCCACTATTCGTTGGTAAAAGAGTAGCCCAATAGTTGGCAGTGGGTGGTAATGACTAGCTGCCTTCCCTCTAGTCTTACACTGCTAAATTAGAGACGGCTAGCACAGATAGCCCTCGTGTAGCTTAATACAGCTTTGTACGTAACTTGAAACGAAGTACTTCACATTTTACTATTTGTGTTCCTAGATTTTTTTAATTGGTGGATTATACATATATTTTATCTAAAAAAGTTAGAACACATTTTTCTCAAAATATTTAGAATGAACAAGAACATTTATTTTGCTGTATACTCCCTGCATTAGGTTTGTAAGCTCGAAGAAAAGTGATAAAAAATAACAATTTATCCCTCTCTAAACAAGTACAGATATATATTATTCATATATAATAATTCATATATTTAGTAGGAGAGTGGATATTGTTTTTTATTTAATTCCCTTCTGTATAATTATCAACTTCATGTGAATAAACAAGACCTGGCCACGTTCTTGAGACTTCCAAAGTATGCATTACTATAACACAGTTTACTTGAATATGTAAAAGTAAACTGATTACATATACAAAACTGCAGTGATCATGTGGTGTGTCAAACAACTACACCAGCTCAACAATTATAGATATGTAGCCGTATAATGCTGATGATGGGTAAGAGAAAGGATCTCTAAGACTTTAAAAGGCGTATGGAAGTCAGTAGCGAAAACGAAATAAGATGGTGTCTTCGATAAACCAGATGCCCTTGTATATCGTCAATAATTACGTTTCCATCTATAGTGAATAATATGTAATTATTATTCACATGACCCTGTGCATAAATACATTGGCAAACAAACACAATGCAAATGATCAAATGTAACTTCAATATTTTGTTTTTGAACCACTTTGATATAAGGTAAGTACTTCTCTCTACTTACAATGTAGTTATTCCAGGATATTTCATTTTGTTCATTTATAAAATTGTAGTAAAAGTAATAATGTTAGAGCTCACTGATGTTTTATAACGTATGATTGTTCTACGATGAGAAGCTTGAGGTAAGACAATTTCAACCCACACCAATGACGTATATTTCCATTTTAAGCTTTGGGCACTTTGTACGTCATTACTATCCACTGGTATTATATTATTTTGCACCATTGTACTAGATAATTCACCATTTGTACATAGCGTCCCGATCTATGTTGAGAGCATTTAAATTATGATTTAACTTATTTATATATAGCATTTATTTTAAATCGCAGTTGTTATGAGTTAGAAAGGAATAATTTCATCCCATCTTGAGGTCCGTTTCATCCAAGTTTGTAATTTAAAAAGCCCCACCCACAAGAAGTATATTGTTTTAAAATCTAAAATAGATCTCTATCCAATATTTGTTTTAACTGTGCTTGGCATTTATAATAAAATAATTCACTTTATAACATTTTACGTCTCTCTGACAATCATTTTAGTTTATGAAAGTCGTATTCAAAGTTAAATTGATCGTATTACCCCACCTTCCCACCTATACGTTTAGCAAGACCTTCTTGATAAAATATTTCTTGTTCATGCTTATCGAAAAATATCTATTACTAGAGTATATTAGTGTTTGTAGGAAAAATGAAATATATATATATTAGTATAGAAAACTGTGTCAATCACTGGTGTCCAATTGTTGAAGAAAGATAATTGGATGAACTTGTAAAGTGCAACATATACCAAGTCCTGTCTCAAATGACCATTTTCTTCAAGAGCAATCAGAATTTGACTGCACCATAAGAAGAACTTCAGAAAACTATTCATATGGCAAACAACAACCAGTCCAAAATAATTTATTTTAGATTAAAGCATGAAGGTACAGCTTACACGTTTAGAGTGTTAACTGAAGACAGTAAATGATTGGCAAAATACAAATTGCTTTTCATCTCTTCTTGTATTTATATTGTGTTTAAAAACATGAGGAAACCTGTATGAAGCACTTAATCCTGCTTGCTTTTGTTAAAATATGCTAGCTGATGGAAGTGGTATAACAGTGTGGGGAAATTTATCAGGAGTTTTTTATTATATTCAAGGATCCAATAACATTTGGAGTATACCTCAACGTTGACGTAGATCGTTTTTGAGTCACAAAGCTGTATTTTCACCTTTTAAATATCAAGATGATGCAACATTCTACTTTGACCATAATGTCCAAAATTTAGGACACAAAAATGCACCTTCAGTTGAATATACAGAAATTATTATGGATCAAATATAAGACACATTAATGTAACTACTCTAACTGTAGAAGAAAGAAAACTCACTTCTTATTAGTTAGAAGAGTATTTTTGCATACGCTTGTGCTGTTCATTAGAGGTAACGATTTACAGCATATAGGTTCAGAGTATCAATAATCATTCATTATTATACTTTTTATGTGTTTTAATTAAATTACCATTGATGTAGCTATGTGTTTTATTAAATTACTTAGAACTGATGTAATTCTTTATATTTTTGCTTTGGATACTGAAGATGAGATCTGTTGAATTCCGATGTACCTGCATCTTTTTTTTAGACGAGTTTTTCATCTTTGTGTCAAGCAACCTTTTTAAGCATGTATGTAAGTTTGTTAGAATTTAAATGGGTGAAAAATTAACATTAAAATTTATGACTCTTATAAACTGTATGAATTGAATTTTACTGAAGAAAGTGACAATGTTTTAATTCGTAATTAAATACAGTTCCTAAATGATTACAAAAAAACAACAGAACCATCATAGCTTAAATAAGTGACCATCACTCAAGATTTTTGTACTAAAAATTACACAGCTCGTGCACTTTTCTTGTTCTTTGGGTTTTGTACAGAATGATTCTTACCAAGGGAATAATTCCACCTGTTCTCTGGATCACCTAAACAGTTTCTATAACGTATACTTTAAAAACGTTAGATACATGAAGAATTTTATGCCAATTTTACATATAGATCTTATAAAAGTTTAAAATGATGACATATGATTAAATGCAAAAGTTTTGTAAAGATTCGAAGTTTAACAGAAACTTTTCAAGTCTGACCAACCCCTATACAACAATAAAGAAAATGTTTCATTAAATTTACCGAGATATAATGGTGAATTTTGTTATTATACATCACGTTCAACGTACAATATCATCATATTTTGAATTCTTTATTTTGATGTGTCTCACGGCGGGACAGCGGTATGTCTACGACTTAAGATTTCTCGCGGTGTACAAAGCAGATAACCCAACATGAAATTGCTTTAAAAGATATAAATAAAATAAGTATTATTTGATGTATTGTATAAATAAAAAAAAAGAGAGAGAGAGAGTTCAGAGTAGCGCAATTACGTCATTTAAAAATAGACAAACTAAACAATACACATCATCAAACATTCTAATTGATAAATCAACATATGGTGTATGAAACTGCTGTGCCCACAATAAGATAGTCATGTTGAAAACGATCTTTATTTATATACACTGCTGGCCAAAATCTTAAGACCAGTGAACATAAAGAAAAAATATGCATTTTGCGTTGTTAGACTCAATCACTTATTTGAGTAGAGCTTCGAAAGATGAAAATAAGAAAAGGGGAAAAAATTAAAAATTAGCATTTAATAGGAAAAATGTGAACACTATGAAATTATCCTAAATACTAGCTGGTCAAAAGTTTAAGACCAAACTGAAAGTCATTTGTGTTCAAGCATTAGCGTTGTCAACATCTCCCACTGACATCTCCTGTGTTACATTTGGTAAAAACATGGCAAAGGCTAAAAGGTTGACAGAGTTTGAACGTGGCAGAATTGTCAAGCTGCAAAAGCAAGGTCTCTCTCAACGTACCATCGCTGGTGAGATTGAGCGTAGTAAAACTGATGTTGCAAATTTCTTAAAAGACCCTGAGGAATACGGAAAGGGAATTTCAAGTAGTCAGCCCAAGAAAATTTCGCCGGCGTTGAGCAGGAGGATTTGACGGGTTGTCTAGCAAGACACCAGCCGATCGTCAAACCAGATTAAGACCCTTACGGACGCAGAATGCAGCTCAAGAACAATAAGACGGCACCTACGAGAGAAAGGCTTTAAACACCGTAAACGTCTTCAAAGGTCACTCCTCTTCCACACCACGAAACAGCTCGGTTACAATTTGCTGAGAAGCACCAAACATGGGACGTAGAAAAGTGGACGAAGGTTTTGTTCTCTGATGAGAAACAATTCAACCTGGATGGTCCAGATGGCTTCCAACGTTACTGGCACGATAAGAATATCATACCGGAGACATTTTAACTCGACGCAGTGGAGGAGGTTCTTCATCATCTGGGGTGCTTTCTCCTTCTATGGAACAATGGAGCTTCAGGTTGTACAGAGGCGTCAAACAGCAGCTGGTTACATTGGCATGTTGGAGAGAGCATCCTTATTGACTGAAGGCCCTCGCTTGTGTGGAAATGATTGAATCTTTCAGCAAGGCAACGCTGCAATCCACAATGCCCGCAGGACAAAGGACTTTTTCTTGGTGAATAACGTGATTCTTTGGACCTTCCAGCGTGTTCGCCCGAACTGAACCCCACTGAAATGGTTTGGGGGTGGATGGCAAGGAAAGTCTATAGAAATGGACGTCAATTCCAAACAGTGCATGATCTTCGTGAAGCCATCTTCACAACTTGGAATAACATTCCAGTCAACCTTCTGCAAACGCTTATGTTTGAAGTTATTCGCAATGACGGCCGTGCAACTCACTACTGAGACCTCTTGTTGGGCGTTTCTTACCCTGTTGAGGACTTCTTTTTGGTATGGCCTTAAACGTTTGACCAGCTAGTAATTAGGCTAATTTCATAGTGTTCACATTTTTCCTATTAAATGCTAAAAATATTTTTATTTTTATTTTCCTTTTTCTTATTTTGATCTTTCGAAGCTCTACTCAAATAAGTGGTTGAGTCTAACAACACAAAATGCATATTTTTTCTTTATGTTCATTGGCCAGCAGTGTATATCTTTCCTCCTTTACTCTTCCTTTTAAACATGTGCCCCTTTTATTGTGAAGTTATTTTCTTATGCTTGGATTCATTCATTACATTGTGTTTTTATCGATAATCGTAGTAAAATAAAAAGAACACTAGAGTCGTGTTCCAGAATACCACACTAGAAACTATCCACCTATTAAGAAAGTCTTTCATAGGTATATATTAAAAAATCGAAGTGCTATATAAATACATGTACAGATACACGCTTAGATACGAAACAGTAATAATTTGTGACTGATATAATTCGCATTATTTGTCATGTCAGTAACAAACTACACTTACACCTTCTTCTTTTTTTTTTTTTGTCAAGCACAAAGCTACACAATGGACTATCTGTGCTATGTCCTGCAATGGTACCCAGTTTTTAGAAATATAAGCCTTATCTTTGAGCCACTATGGGGCCACACGGATATGAGGTGTAGGTTTTCATATTTACTGGACACAAACCAATATGTTATAAGTTCATTTTTTTACACCTTGATTAGTAAAGCATTTGCCTTTACCCTCATTTTGTTGTCTATCAGTGACAGATGAAACCAGCGAAAATCTAATAATGTCCCCATTCACTGACAGTAACAAAAGGTACTTACCATACATTAATTTTTATTCGAATTGTTTTAAATAAAAGCTCGGCTTGGCTAAGTTGTTATTGTGCTTAGATCGTGAATTTAAGATTTTGGGGTCACGACCCCTTGCCGTGAAAACATGCTCCACACTTTATAGCTTTGAGATACGCTCAAATCCTTTCCAATTTTAATCAGACAAAATTAGCCCCAAAGTTAACAGTTTGTGCTGATTAGTAGTCAATTTTCGTCAAGTATACATATTCAAAGTTAGGGACGACTAACCGCAAATAACACTTGTGTTAGTTGTGTAACTGTAAGAAATTTTGAAACCAACTAACCAAAATTTTCTCCATATTAATACCTAAAACGTTACTGCAAGCTCGTTAAATAAACTAGTATCGATCTCCAAATTTGCGATAAGACCTAAACAACATCAAACTATCCTATAATTATACAGTTTCCCGAAATGCAGATAAATATAATAATGTGGAAAATCAATATACGAACGAGCGAGGTATACGCACAACTTTCACTAAAAAGTCCAGGAAATCCACTTTTACACTATTTCACTCCTGAATATATCTCGGTTTCGTGTCAGACTAATTAGACGTTCTTCTATCTGATTTAAAAACTCTTTGTGATTAGTGATTACGCTTTATTATATCAAAGTGCGTCAAAGTAAATTAAATACCATGCTAGAAAAATACAGTTTGATATTTAAAGTAGTAGTATTATATAAATACATTCGTACAAAATTTATTCAATGAGGAAGAAAATACAGTGATTTATTTTATCTTTATTATTTATTTTATATTTTAAAAAAGTTGTAGTCTGTACATTTTTTGTCATTAGCGCACTAGAAACAGAAGGATGAAAATTGAATGATCCTAAACACCCTTCGATCAGTTAGACTTTATGCCGTCTATATGGTTCAAGAAGCCGTCACAAAACCAGACAGTTTCCATCACAAACTTTACAGTGATACGTTCGTTCCAACCTCCTGCGGGTTTGTGGTGTGGTTACAACGGTTCCGTTGTCACTAGAATTATTGACTTTTATATAGCCAGAGAATACACAAAGTTGGATTTATTTTTTTTAACCTGATATCATGAAAACATCTATTCAGTAAGACGTCAGACAACTGAACTAATCTGTGATAAGACAGAAATAAGGAAACTAATGCGATAATAATAAGCTAGAGATAAACCATGACAAGTCTAGTTAGAAGTTAGTGAAAACCGAAAAAAATGGGATAAACACAGAAAACATGAAACTGATGTGATAACAGTAAGTTAGAAATAAGTTATTACATGTTAGAAGCTATAGAAAATTGAACTAATGTGTGATAAGAGGGAATTCAGGATATTAATACAATAATAATAATAAATTATAAGAAAGTAAGAGGTTAGAGGAAACTGAATTAGTACGCGTATAACACAGGCTTTCAATGGTTTTGTTGTCTTGAAATTGTTACATGTACTGCAAGTAATTCCTGCACGCTATCCATTTTTCTTCATAACGTACAAATTTTTCACAAAATGTCATATGTACTTTTACATAAGTAAATCATTTTCCTTGAAGTCCAGTCACATTTTGTAATGCTTAAAATGTTGACAACCACTGACTATAGATTTCTCTAGGCCAATTGCGATGGGAGAATATTATCAATCGTTCTAGAACCCAAGCCTAGAACTCAAGCATAAAGAACATAATATTATTAATAATAAATGTTTATGGTGGTAACCTAAAGAATAATTTGGTGTAAGTAACAATTTTATTTTCTACTTCTCGAATTGTAAAATATCCCTATGTGATAGAACACAAAACGAATATTATTTGCAAAATCTGCATAGTGGAATTATAGGAAAATCCATTATTAAACCCAAAACAACTTTTATTAAGTTTAAATTCACAAGACTGTGTATAACCAGACACTACAAAATTACATGGCAGTGACAACTATCATATACAAGGAAGTTAAACTATATCAGATTTGTTTGTTGTCGTTTGTTATTTCACGTAAAGCCGTCCCTACTTTAGCAACGTAAGACTACAGAGAAAAAAAAGCTATTCATCACCACCCATCGCTAACTCTTGAGCTACTCTCTTACCAACGAATAGTGGGATTGACCGTCGCTTTATAACGTCTCCCACGGCTGAAAGGTCGAGGATGTTTGGTGTTAAAGGAATTCAAACCCACGACCCTCAGATTACGAGTCGAGTGCTTTGACCACATAACCATGCCAGAAACTATAGCATATTACTAATAAATTACTTAAGTTTGAATAAAATAAAGTGAGCCCATTACGGTCAATTTTCGTGAGAAGTAAATTATTCACCGTTTTGGTAGTCCTAGGGTCAAGTTGTACGTTATTTGACATGTTCATAATTCTCATATGTCTTATCAAAGCTGCATCGCTATAATTTATTGTGTTCTTTTATCTAGTTTGCATCTGTGCTTGATGGTCTGTTAAAGAAATTGTCTCATCCTTTGTTGGACCCTTTTATCTAGTTTACATCTGTTTTTGTTGGAATTTAAATAAAATTACTCCATCTATTGTTGGAATATTTCTATTTAGGTTATATCTGCGCCTGTTAGATCTTTTTTTATAGAACACAATGCATCCTTTGCTGAACCCTTTCATCTGATAATATCTACGCGTGTTAAATCATTTAATAGAAAATATTGTAATCTTTGTTCAACACTTTTATCTAGGTTGTACATCTGCGTTTGTTATGTCATTTTATCGAAAACAATCTTTGTTGAATCCGTTTATCTTGGTTATATTTATCTTTGCTAGATTTCTTATAGAAATATTACATCCTTTGTTAAACTCTTTTATCCCCTCTTATTAGATCATTTTATAGGAAACACTACATCGTTCACCGAATTCTTTTATCTAGATTGTATATGTGCATTAAGACCTTTTTATAGAAAACATTACGTTCTTTGTTGGACCCTTTTATGTAATTTATATATCTTTGCTTGTTAGATCCTTTTATATAATATATCTATGTTATATCACTTCTTGTTGGATTATTTTATAGCTAACATAACACTTTTTGTTGAATCTCTCTATCTAGGTTACATCTGCGCTTCTTAGATCTTTACATAGAAAACACTACATCCTTTGTTAAACTCTTTTATCTAGATCATGTGTGTGCTTGGTAGATCCTTTTATATAAAACACCACATATTTTGTTGTACCGTTTTATCGATGTTATACATCTGTAGTTGTTAAATCTTTTTGCATAAAACATTACACCCTCTTATCTATGTTTTATATCTGTGCCTGTTAAATCCTTTTATCGAAAACACTGTCACCTCTGTTGAAATATATTATAGATTATATCTGCGCTTGTTAAATACCTTTATGGGAAATACTATACTTTTTGTTGAATCTATTTATCTAGATTATATCTGTGCATGTTAGATCGTTTTATAGAACCCACTACACCCTTTAATTTATGTTATATATCTGCGCTTGTTATATATCTTTTTATTGTGAACACTACATCCTTTGTTGAATTCTTCGATTTATGTATTTGTTGGCTCTTTCAGTATGTCTTTTTGTTAATTCTAGTTTGTTTAGGTTGTCCGAGTTCTTCTTAAATCTTGCTTTGTAAACACTTTCCTTCTACAGTGACTTAAGTAACCCAAAGGTACAGATTTTCTTAAGTGTTTATAAATAAAAAGTTAAGCTAGGATTGATAAAAAGAGATAAACAATCGTATTAAAATCGAAACACGGCACAAAAGAGCAAGTCTTTTTCATAAACTGTAACACTATCAACCAAACCATATTTAGTGTGTAATGATTGATTTCTTCGTCTTGCCACCACTGTAGTTGGGCGCTTCAGTACATGCACAATTTATTTTGTCTTGGGTTTAAATAATGTCTGTAGGCAAAAATGTCATTTCAATAGACTAAAATATACTGAAAGATGATGAACGATAATTACTTTATGATAATATAATTATAAAAATATATCAAGCTAACATCCACAGTTGGAGACTTTGAAAATTCCATCGCTTCGCACATCAAATGTTTTTATATTCCTACCAAGTCTTCCTCTTTAATGTATATTACGTCCCTCCTTTGATGTTTACTTGCGCATTTACTCTGAGTAATAAAGGGTAAGATTTCCGTAACTGCTTAGCTATATTATCTGTTTAAGTATAAATGTATATTTTGTTTTAATTTCTTAAATCATCCAATAATAACAACTATGTTTGCATTCGATAGCATTCGACAAGTAGCGTGAAAATATATTACATTTTAAGATTTTTTTCCTTATATTGTGTTTGGAAAATAAAAACAGATTTCCATAGTTTATTATCTTTCTTTTTCTATTTCCGTGTTTATTGAAGCTACCACCCCACTCAGAACTCCTTCTCCTAGGCCTATAAAGTACTACTTCAGAGACTGTAGAAAGTAGTTTTTAAGTAATTTGTAGAATATTGACTGCATCCAAATAAATAAGGTAAAAGTTTTTGTTTTTCATTTTTTTAAGTGCAGCACAGTAAGCCTTTTCACTCTTATTTATTTTCATTACTTGTAACCTGACGCGGAAAATACGTTTTCTTAGGATATCCGTTGGGAAATCAGACCAACCGCCTTTGTGGAAACTAAGGATTTATTAGTAGTATAGTAGAAAGTTCATCAGAACATAACGTTAAAGATAGCGAAAAGTTCGACTTTAGATTAATGTCTGCATTTTATTTGTTCTTTCATTTCGAAAACTATTTTTCTACCGACATTGCTTTAATTTCATTACTAAAAACGAAAATGATGAATCTGCGCCATGAGATATTCAAAACCAGACTTTCTACTCTACCTGATAAATCATATAAATTGTGGAATTCTGTATTGCAACTCCATAGTATATAAAAAAAAGAAAACGCGTTTTAAAGACAGAATTATTTTTACCACCGCAGACTTTTATTCATGTAAATATATATTACTAGTTTAGAAATCAGAACGACATGAAATCCTACAGTATATCTCATGTTTAATATGAATTAACACAGACATGTTCAGCATGTGATAACCTCCGCCATAAAATTGTTTGTTTTGAATTTCGAGCAAAGCTACTTGAGGGCTATCTACGCTAGCCGTCCATAATTTAGCAGTGTAAGACTAGAGGGAAGGCTGCTAGTCATCACCACTCACCGCCAACTGTTGGGCTACTCTTTTATCAACGAATAATGGGATTGACCGTCACATTATAACGCTCCCACGGCTGAAAGGATGAACATATTTGATGTGACGGGGATTCGAGTCCGCGACCCTCCGATTACGAGTCGAACGCTTTAATACGCTTGGCCATGCCGGGCCTGTCATAAAATTAATGTAATTTGTTTTACACGTTATCACTATGTTGCAATAAACGTGTCAAATTTGTGGTTTTTATTGTTTTGTATATGTACGATATAGTAAAAATTCTTATTGAGTAGTATTGTTGAGCAATTGCAAAGAAAAAAATCTACATTTTTAATTTATGCAAACCAGTATTGTGGTAGCATTCCAAAACATGTTTCTTTATTTAAAATATATAGAAACAGTACTGTGTAAGTGTTGCAAATCACGTTTCTTTATTGTATAAAACAACTGTCCACTATGCTCCAACAATTAATTCTGTTCTCATCCTTTCAATCACTGCACTTACTTCACCTTTGGCCAGTGACGACGAAGACAACCTCCAAAAGAGACCTTTTCACAAATAACCTATCACGTTCAATCATACGTTCATGTAATACGTTCTTGTAAATAGCCTCATTCCTTCACTCAAGCTCAACCTCGCACTATCTTGGCAATTATTAGGCACCAGCCAGTGAAAATGGGTTACACTGGGGATCCTCCTGTTCCCCCAATATTTAATTCTAAGCATTGGATTTATAGAACCCCGCTCCCATGATGAATCACAAGTTCAACATCGGCCTGTGATATTTTGCTAACTGCACTGATCGTCCCTGGTTATTCTCTCTGCTTGCTACCAAACCATCAACCATCCTGCGCTCCTTAATTATTTATTTTTACTTAATTTTATTTTCATTTTCATTTTTTTCTCACGTAGCCGTTCTAATATTCTACATCATGAGTGGGGGCAAAGGGAAGAAGCTTTACTGAACACCACTGATTGCATTAAATCCCAAAATTTTGGTTTAGGTAGAATGTTTCAAATCAAAAACTGCTATCATAAGGTATTGAGGAAGTGTTCCAAAATTCTTCTCTATTTCTAGAACATATAATTAATTATTTTTATCAACCAACCAGAAACTACAAGATCAGGATGTATAATTAGTAAGGTTCCACCTCTATAATAACTAATGTTGTTCAGCTATTAATATAAGTTCTACACTTGTCAAACCATAGCTCTAATTAACATCTATTAGTAAGGTTTTCTTTTTTTAGTTGTTCTTTTTTATTACTATATGATTTATTTCTTCATAATAGAAGAATTTATCACATGTTTTGTTTGCTTACTTTCCATAATTTAGTAGAAGTGTTTCAAAAAAAATGTTCATCTCCAACTAATGACAACCAGTGTTGTCATCGTTAGAAATTTCCACCTATACACTACTAGTTATCTAGTTAAGTGAACACGTTTTGATATTATTATTATTATTTATTATATGGTAAAGGTATTGTCAATATACGGATATACATATGTTTGAAAGTCAATATTGTAATATGTGTTTTTATGTATTTCATTTAAATTAGTCAGTAATGCATAGCTATTATCATAAACACTTCCGTACTGCTAGTATGTGATATTCACTACTGTACAGATATCGCGACATACGTTTCCACACATATATGCAGTATTATATTGTTACAAGTAATAAAAACATTTTTAAAAGTAATATGATGTAGGGATAGTAGTACCAAAAAGGGACGATACAGCTGTATATGGATTATTTCTACATGACTTTCAGAATTAAAATTTAAGGTTACACTGTAAAATGCGCGATTACAAAATGGTTATGAGGTAGGTCGAATTATCCGACCTCGTAGCAAGAATGTGTAAGTAAAATGTATATTTTTATTAAAGTATGAAATGAGTGGATGAAAATGACTATTGACTCATAAACTACAACTGGCGCTTCTTTTTTGATACAACTAATCACTACAATGTTCTTCTTTAAATTTAAAATTGATAAGCAAACCTGTTGATCAGTTTATACCTATCAGTTGTGTCGTCTCGTTTAAGAGTACGTTTTCTCTGCTATATTTATTTTAGAGCTTTCAGAAGTTGAAACGAAATCACACCGAAACGCCGAGTGTTTTGTAGAATTAATGGAGCAACGAAAAAAAATACATCTTTCTTACCGTTGATTCCAATATTACTCTTTTGTACGTCATTGTTTGAAACTCCTTTACTGCAATGTTGCACAGAAGTGTCATTTTTCATACTAACATCTTTTAGTTTTTATAGTGAAATGCTATAACTCAAGACAACTAAAGTTGCTAAGGCTGGACGTGAATAAAAGAAGAATGGACTAATGCTTATTTTATCAGTATATTCATTCGCAAATGATTGGTTTGGTTTGTTTAGAACTTCGCGCAAAGCTACACCAGGGCTATCTGCGCTAGCCGTCCCCAATTTAGCAGTGCAATACAAGAGGTAAGGCAACTAGTCATCACCACCCACCGCCAACTCTTGGGCTACTCTTTTACCAACAAATAGTGGGATTGATCGTCACATTATAACGCTGCCACGGCTGAAAGGGCGAGCATGTTTGGTGCGACGGTGATTCAAACCCGCGACCCTCAAATTTCGAGTCGAACGCCTTAATCTACCTGGCCATACCGGGCCCTCTTATTTTTGTTGGGAAGGCAAAACATATATTAACTAAAAGAAAACCAGTACGAAACAAAATCTCACTGGTGAGTAATAATCTGAACTAGGGCTTGCTGTAGGACTTACAGTAATATGTTTGATCATTTTGAATGGTAAATTGCACTCTACATCTACTAGGTTGAACCTGATGGCCTAAGGGTAGATGAAAAATGTGAAATGATGGGATGGCGAAGTGCATCTGTTTTCACAGTTTCCCTTGCATTGAAGTTAGAATCCAACTATAGATGGAATATTACTTGTAATTAATTTCAACATTTGTTTGTTGAATTTCGCGCATTGACATTCAAGGGCTCTCTGCATTAACCGTCCGTATTTTTGTTATGATAGACTAAACGTGAAGGCAGCTATACAACAACACCTGTCGCCAACTTATTCAACAAAAAGTGGGACAGACCACCACATTATAACGCCCCTCCAGAAAGGGCGAGCATGTTCGACAACTCGTTTCAATCCCGCGACGTGCATCTTGTGATTAAACACCCTAACAACAACAAAAGTGGTGATATCTGATCAGAACATTTCAAATGTACAAGAACAATCAAGTTAAAATAAAAGGACCAGTCATATAAAGGTATTATAAAAAATTTCTTTTAAATAAAAGAAACCCTATGAAGTAAATTTTGAGGAGAAGTTAAAACGTTATGCTTTTTTGGAGAAATCTAAAAAATATGGACTTTTCGGAGCAGTTTCATTCCATTTTTAAAACTCAAAATAAACAGAACAGATAAAAGAAATTCAACGTTTTTTTGTTGTATTTTTCAATTACAAATACCTTCATAAAGTTACGTTTTTGAGCAGTCAGTTATGTTCTTCTATTCTATTGTTCAATGTTAAAAAGCATAACATAACTGCTTACCCCGGAAAGTAGTTACCATTGAAAAATATAATTAATTACTTAATGTAATCTACTTTTTTACCGTTGGGAAGCATTGTTAATGGCATATTCTATTCCTTGAGTTTATTTTTTGAAATGGAACGTTGTGCCTTCGAAATTGTTGTATAACCTTGAAAGACTCCTGTTGTAAGGTATAACGAATTAATTATATACTAATCCCATTGTTTACCATTAAAATTTACAAGTAATTGGGTATCCATATTCAGTACTCTTTATCATTGGAAAGGTATAACTAATTTCACGATCAAAAACCTATAATGTGTACCAGTAAAATGAATATTCAAGTTAAATTATCCACCAAGATTCTATATTATACCGTTTAAATGATAAATGTTTACGTAACCCGATCATACCAAATATTTACCACTAAAAGGCACAGCTAATAATTTATCTTAATTCTTGTACTAAGTGTTGAAAAACTAAAATTGTTGTGTAACCTTGAAAGACTCCTGTTGTAAGGTATAACGAATTAATTATATACTAATCCCATTTTTTACCATTAAAATTTACAAGTAATTGGGTATCCATATTCAGTACTCTTTATCATTGGAAAGGTATAACTAATTACACGATCAAAAACCTATAATGTTTACCAGTAAAATGAATATTCAAGTTAAATTATCCACCAAGATTCTATATTATACCGTTTAAATGATAAATGTTTACGTAACCCGATCATACCGAATATTTACCACTAAAAGGCACAGCTAATGATTTATCTTAATTCTTGTACTAAGTGTTGAAAAGCTAACACAGTTAACACCACAGCACGTGATTTAATGAATGTTTGTGTTCCAGCATTTTAAACAAATAAAATAATCATTTATCCATGGTTGATGCACTCCTGTGAATGTTTGGACTACCAATTTAATAGTTTATCCATATAACAAAAATTAAATGTGTGTCTGTATGTCACCATGGGCAATGTTATCTGTTGAGCAAACCGGGCAAATACCCGGGTCTTCACACATGGAAGAGCCCCCGATGCTATGCCTCTTAATCTACTTTTGAAATTCCTTATCATTATAGGCATCATTTACTAGATTCTTCCCAGGCTCCAAAAAAAAAAAATGAGACCGCTCCTGTGTGTCACGTTACTCCTCCTAAACCGTTTATCATACTAACTTCTAAATGGTACCAAACGAACTGATTTTATCCCGAGGTTTGCACAAAGGTAAAAAATTTCATCCCACCATTGAAGAACCTGAAGGCTCCCGAAATTCCTCTCTAAACTGTCGAACTAGCCAACTTCTAAATAATACCAAGCGAATCGTGTCGGTTCCGAGGTTTACACAAAGGTAAAAACTTTTCAACTATCCTCTTAGATAATCTGGGTATTTCGCAAAAACGCTTTCACGAGGATTTCCCGAAAGAGGGCCTCAAATTTGGCACTGATTTACGTTAGAGCACGAAAATAAGTAGGCCTACTAATCACCATTCTTAACATGGTTACAGGAATTAAATTTACATTATAGCGGTAATGTTAATTCAACTTAAAATGCAAACTAGTATTTTAAACAGTAAATCTATATTACAGTGGCCATGTAAGCGTAGGCTAGCGGGTTCGTTAGTAAAGACATACGTTTGTCAGTAAAGTTGATTATTTATACTACTGGTCCGCTGGTAACTTTACACTGGCATTTTCAACTCTAATGGCATGATCAAAGAGCCAAATCAGAATCCGAAAACTCAGGCTGTCCTTTATTTTGACCAAATATGGAGTAACCAGTCAACAGTACAGCCACCTATACAGCTTTATGAAACGAATGGCGAGTTGACTGTCACTTTTATAACGTAGCTACAGCTGAAATTGAAGAGCATGTTCAGCATTATATAGCGTGCTCCAACCTTGAACCTTTTTATCCGCAGGCTGGCACGGTAAGTATTATATACAGGCCACACTGAGCCTAAATTTACAGTAAAGTTTGTTTGTTTGTTGTTTGTTTGTTTGTTTTAATTTCGCGCAAAGCTACAAGAGGGTTATCTGCACTAGCTGTCCCTAATTTAGCAGTGTAAGACTAGAGGGAAGGCAGCTAGTCATCACCACCCACCGCCAACTCTTGGCCTACTCTTTTATCAACGAATAGTGGGATTGACCGTCACATTATAACGCCCCCACGGCTGAAAGGGCGAGTATGTTTGGTGTTACAGTAAAGAATGTATCTAGGTGCGTACTTTTTGGTACAAACATATAAAAAATGTTCTTCTTAGTGAACATCCCATGTGCATCTCTTATGTACATTCAGTACACTTTATCTTCAATTAATAAAAATAAGTCACTAGATGATTCAGTAATTTTTGGCCTTGACAATTTTTATTCACCTTTCGATTAATGTTCGCCTGGCAGTATCGATCATAATTACACATTTTATTCCTAAGTTGAAGTAAGCAAAATATTACTTCAAAAGTAACCAGTCAGATTTTATGTTGAACATAAAACATGATTTTATGATGGAAGACGAACGAGAACTATGGCATCCATTACCTAAAGTTTCCAGGGATCAATAAAAACACACGATAGTTTTAAAAAGTTTTTGAAGTGATCGTGTTACGATGTTTCTGTTACTGTTCACTAAGACTGCTTTAGAAAATACGATGTGCTTTTATCTCGTTCCATAGCACAATCTTGAGAGACTAAATATTGATTTTTTCCTCGTTTCAGAAACATTAAAAAAAACTCTTACATATGACAATAATCTCTTTTGTCACGAACGCAATTTAAAAATAATCTTTAAGAAATTGCTACATAGATTGATGAAAAAAATTATTAGAATAAACACTCGTAATGCAACCACATATTATGTAAAGTTAAACCACCGTAACACTTATATCATAACTGTGAACAAGGAGAGGGGTGAGGAGGGAACTAGTGGTTCAGAATGAGCCTTAAGATGTTGTGTTTTCTTAAAATTCGCGCAAAACTACATGAGGGCTATCTGAGCTAGTCGTCCCTAATTTAATAATGTAATACTAGAGGGAAGACAGCTAGTCGTCACCACCCACCGCCAACATTTAGGCTACTCTTTTACCAACGAATAGTGGGATTAACCCTCACATTATAACGCCCCCCACGGCTGAAAAGGTAAGTATGTTTGGTGTGACGGGGATTCGAACCATGACCCTCAGGTTACGAGTCGAGTGCCCGAGCCTTAAGATGACAAGCAATTTTGTCGTGGCCCGGTATGGCCAGATGGTTAAAGCACTCGACTCGTAATCCGATATTCGCGGGTTCGAATTCCCTCTAGTCTTATAATGTTAAATTAGGGACGGCAAACTCAAATAGCCCTTATGTAGCTTTGCGCGAAATTCAAAACAAACCAACTTTGTCGTATAGTTTTAGAATAGTTTTGTCTGAAACATTTCCACCATCTTTAAAGTTCTAGAATAAATGCTTGCGATAAGCGCAATATAAAGAAACCCCTATATATAAAGTAGTTATATCTTAACCACTATTTGCCCCCCCTCCGAAAAAAAGAGATAAATCACCCATAAGAATCATTAGTTTTATTGAGAATACTTCAAGTACACTATAAGAAGCTTGAAAACCATATTATGTCACATACCTAAATCTGTTCTGTCACAAACTAATATGGATTTTATTTTTCTCCTCTTTGACAATACATGATTGACTATTTTAATCAAATACACATCGCTGTAATGGACGTTACGTCGATCGAGAAACGTTAACCAAAACGGATGACGTATAAAGTATCTGTCTTCAGGGACGAATTTGATGTGCTATTTAAAGATGACGCAAGGTGCATTCAGCACCTTCTGTGACGGTTTTAGAAACACTCGGTGTCATGTATAGTGTAACCTGAATAAAAACTACAACTCTCGCAGTGTTTTTGATGGAATTTAGTTCTTCGAGGCTTTTTACAAATATAATATTATTTAAAACCACTCTGTACGTGACAAACTGTGAAAAAATAATTTTCTGTAAATAAATACTTAATGCAGAAGAAATTATGCTTTGCGAAATTACTACGTTTTAACTAAGTATGTATTAGTAGTGACATACCCTCTTTACTAAGTTTGTATTAGTAGTGACATACCTTCTTCACTAAGTATGTATTAGTAGTGACATACCTTCTTCACTAAGTTTGTATTAATAGTGACATACCTTCTTCACTAAGTATGTATTAGTAGTGACATACCTTCTTCACTAAGTTTGTATTAGTAGTGACATACCTTCTTCACTAAGTATGTATTAGTAGTGACATACCTTCTTCACTAAGTATGTATTAGTAGTGACATACCTTCTTCACTAAGTATGTATTAGTAGTGACATACCTTCTTCACTAAGTATGTATTAGTAGTGACATACCTTCTTCACTAAGTTTGTATTAGTAGTGACATACCTTCTTCACTAAGTTTGTATTAGTAGTGACATACCTTCTTCACTAAGTATGTATTAGTAGTGAAATACTTTCTTCACTAAGTATGTATTAGTAGTGTTATACTTTCTTCACTAAGTATGTATTAGTAGTGACATACCTTCTTCACTAAGTTTGTATTAGTTGTGACATACCTTCTTCACTAAGTTTGTATTAGTAGTGACATACCTTCTTCACTAAGTATGTATTAGTAGTGACATACCTTCTTCACTAAGTATGTATTAGTAGTGACATACCTTCTTCACCAAGTTTGTATTAGTAGTGACATACCTTCTTCACTAAGTTTGTATTAGTAGTGACATACCTTCTTCACTAAGTATGTATTAGTAGTGACATACCTTCTTCCCTAAGTATGTATTAGTAGTGACATACCTTCTTCACTAAGTTTGTATTAGTAGTGACATACCTTCTTCACTAAGTATGTATTAGTAGTGACATATCTTCTTCACTAAGTTTGTATTAGTAGTGACATACCTTCTTCACTAAGTTTGTATTAGTAGTGACATACCTTCTTCACTAAGTATGTATTAGTAGTGACATACCTTCTTCACTAAGTATGTATTAGTAGTGACATACCTTCTTCACTAAGTTTGTATTAGTAGTGACATACCTTCTTCACTAAGTATGTATTAGTAGTGACATATCTTCTTCACTAAGTTTGTATTAGTAGTGACATACCTTCTTCACTAAGTTTGTATTAGTAGTGACATACCTTCTTCACTAAGTTTGTATTAGTAGTGACATACCTTCTTCACTAAGTATGTATTAGTAGTGACATACCTTCTTCACTAAGTATGTATTAGTAGTGACATACCTTCTTCACTAAGTATGTATTAGTAGTGACATACCCTCTTCACTAAGTTTGTATTAGTAGTGACATACCTTCTTCACTAAGTATGTATTAGTAGTGACATACCTTCTTCACTAAGTTTGTATTAGTAGTGACATACCTTCTTCACTAAGTATGTATTAGTAGTGACATACCTTCTTCACTAAGTATGTATTAGTAGTGACATACCTTCTTCACTAAGTTTGTATTAGTAGTGACATACCTTCTTCACTAACTATGTATTAGTAGTGACATACCTTCTTCACTAAGTATGTATTAGTAGTGACATACCTTCTTCACTAAGTATGTATTAGTAGTGACATACCTTCTTCACTAAGTATGTATTAGTAGTGACATACCTTCTTCACTAAGTATGTATTAGTGGTGACATACCTTCTTCGCTAAGTTTGTATTAGTAGTGACATACCTTCTTCACTAAGTATGTATTAGTGGTGACATACCTTCTTCACTAAGTTTGTATTAGTAGTGACATACCTTCTTCACTAAGTTTGTATTAGTAGTGACATACCTTCTTCACTAAGTTTGTATTAGTAGTGACATACCTTCTTCACTAAAGTATGTATTAGTAGTGACATACCTTCTTCACTAAGTATGTATTAGTAGTGACATACCTTCTTCACTAAGTATGTATTAGTAGTGACATACCTTCTTCACTAAGTATGTATTAGTAGTGACATACCTTCTTCACTAAGTTTGTATTAGTAGTGACATACCTTCTTCACTAAGTTTGTATTAGTAGTGACATACCTTCTTCACTAAGTATGTATTAGTAGTGAAATACTTTCTTCACTAAGTATGTATTAGTAGTGACATACTTTCTTCACTAAGTATGTATTAGTAGTGACATACCTTCTTCACTAAGTTTGTATTAGTTGTGACATACCTTCTTCACTAAGTTTGTATTAGTAGTGACATACCTTCTTCACTAAGTATGTATTAGTAGTGACATACCTTCTTCACTAAGTATGTATTAGTAGTGACATACCTTCTTCACTAAGTTTGTATTAGTAGTGACATACCTTCTTCACTAAGTTTGTATTAGTAGTGACATACCTTCTTCACTAAGTATGTATTAGTAGTGACATACCTTCTTCACTAAGTATGTATTAGTAGTGACATACCTTCTTCACTAAGTTTGTATTAGTAGTGACATACCTTCTTCACTAAGTATGTATTAGTAGTGACATACCTTCTTCACTAAGTTTGTATTAGTAGTGACATACCTTCTTCACTAAGTTTGTATTAGTAGTGACATACCTTCTTCACTAAGTATGTATTAGTAGTGACATACCTTCTTCACTAAGTATGTATTAGTAGTGACATACCTTCTTCACTAAGTATGTATTAGTAGTGACATACCTTCTTCACTAAGTTTGTATTAGTAGTGACATACCTTCTTCACTAAGTATGTATTAGTAGTGACATATCTTCTTCACTAAGTTTGTATTAGTAGTGACATACCTTCTTCACTAAGTTTGTATTAGTAGTGACATACCTTCTTCACTAAGTTTGTATTAGTAGTGACATACCTTCTTCACTAAGTATGTATTAGTAGTGACATACCTTCTTCACTAAGTATGTATTAGTAGTGACATACCTTCTTCACTAAGTATGTATTAGTAGTGACATACCTTCTTCACTAAGTTTGTATTAGTAGTGACATACCTTCTTCACTAAGTATGTATTAGTAGTGACATACCTTCTTCACTAAGTTTGTATTAGTAGTGACATACCTTCTTCACTAAGTATGTATTAGTAGTGACATACCTTCTTCACTAAGTATGTATTAGTAGTGACATACCTTCTTCACTAAGTTTGTATTAGTAGTGACATACCTTCTTCACTAAGTATGTATTAGTAGTGACATACCTTCTTCACTAAGTTTGTATTAGTAGTGACATACCTTCTTCACTAAGTATGTATTAGTAGTGACATACCTTCTTCACTAAGTATGTATTAGTAGTGACATACCTTCTTCACTAAGTATGTATTAGTGGTGACATACCTTCTTCGCTAAGTTTGTATTAGTAGTGACATACCTTCTTCACTAAGTATGTATTAGTAGTGACATACCTTCTTCACTAAGTTTGTATTAGTAGTGACATACCTTCTTCACTAAGTTTGTATTAGTAGTGACATACCTTCTTCACTAAGTTTGTATTAGTAGTGACATACCTTCTTCACTAAGTATGTATTAGTAGTGACATACCTTCTTCTAAGTTTTCAATTTTCTTTCTTATTTACACCTTTACAAAAATGTAACAGTATGTATTAACGAAGGATAAAAATTAATCTTGTTAGTAATCATGGTTCAACATGCCTGCAGTAATTGTAAATGAAGCCAAAAGTATTATATAATACACATATCATTTGAAGAGTCACTTTATAAATTGTTCAGTGATGGTATGCTACGTCGGGTACTTCCGATTCTAGGGTTTTGTTTGTTGTGAGTTTCGCGCAAACCACCTCGAGGGCTATCTGCGCTAGCCGTCCCTAGTTTAGCAGTGTAAGACTGGAAGGAAGGCAGCTTGTCATCACCAATTCTTGGGCTACTCTTTTACCAACGAACAGTGGGATTGACCGTCACATTATAATGCCCCCACGGTTGAAAGGACGAGCATGTTTGGTGCGACCAGGATTCAAGCCCGCGACGCTCGGATTACGATTCGAATGTCTTAACACGCTTGGCCATGCCGGGTCCCTAGAGTTTTGTGTCGCATCATTATTATCATATGTTCCCTAAAAGCAACGTCTGAACTGTGTGTTTTTTAATCAACTATAGCAAAAATGTCTGCTAACAAACATAAACCATATTAGATAGTTATAACTATAACTAAAAAAAGGTATAATTAAAGACTGCGTTTAAATATAAAAATGTCGGAAATTACAATCTTGTAACGTTTCACTTTGTATACAGTGAAACATTTCGATTTATTAGATTGTCACGGCTTTAAGCGGAACTTAAAAACATTGTATTATAATGGGCATATTATTAGTTTGCTTGTAAAGTAAGTCTAGTTTTTCCAAACAAGCAACTATCTGGTGATGGACCCAACACATTCTGTCGTAAAGCGAAGACAATTATATTTTTAGACAGCCTGGGTTAACCCACCCACTAATGACTTGAACTTTGGCTATCAAATTTATCTATTGAACTAGATTTTCTATAATTCCAATGTGACAGCCAAATGTTTTGTTATATATACTGTTCTTTCTTGTTAAGCGAAAAGCTACAAATTGGTCTATTTGTGCTTTGCCCACCACGAATATCGAAACTCGATTTTTAGCGTCATAAGTCCATGTATTTGCAGCTGAGCCACGAAGGCTGTTATATTCCATTCTCCCTTTATATTCCAGTTACTTAAAATATTTTTCATGAGGATATTGACCTTTGAAAAGCACTTATCGTAACTAAATCAACTGTCCTTTTGAGTTAAAAGATAACAGAGTTTTACTGAATCTTGCTGTCTTACAGTAAAACTGACAGAAACGTTAATTTGCTCGTTACATCCGCTATGCCACTATAGATACATTGGTTGTACTGGAGGTCAAACTGATTAAATGTAAAATAAAGCTTGCAGCGGGTAATTTTTTGTTTAAATGTACAAGGTTTCAAATGCACGTGGCCATATTCTAGTCTAGCAGAATTTGAATAGGAAAAAAATCTGAGAAAAATAATTCCACTGCAGTTTTATCAAAACTTGTGTTCTGCACAACATACTGAAAATCGGGGTAGAAAGAAATATTTTGGGAGGGAGGATATAAAAATCCCTTGAGTCGATTCCGGGGATGGGCCATAGATTAGTAAGTATAATAATGTCGTAACAAAAACCTAATGTCTTTCAAATTAGAATGAATTATATTTTTGATTGTTGTAACTGACGGTAGATGTAGTCATCCAGTTGAGTCTGCTACCTGGTATTCCAAAAGATAAGGCCCGGCATGGCCAGGTGGATTAAGACGTCCGACTCGTAATTCGAGGGTCGCGAGTTTGAATCACCGTCGCACTAAACATGCTCACCCTTTCAGCTGTGGGGGCGTTATACAGTGACGGCCAATCCCAGTATTCGTTGGTAAAAGAGTAGCTTAAGAGTTGACGGTGGGTGGTGATGACTAGCTGCCTTTCCTCTAGTCTTACACTGCTAAATTAGGGAAGGCTAGCTCAGAGAGCCCTCGAGTAGCTTTGCGCGAAATTCGAAACAAACCAAACCAATCCAAAAGAAAAAAACACCCAAATAAAAACAGTTCCACGCTGGTACATCGGTAAGTCTACGGATTTACAGCGCTAAAATCAGTGGTTCGATTTTCCCTCGAGGGACTCAACAGATAGCCCAGTGTGGCTTTGCTATAAGAAAATACCAATACCCAAAAAACAGAAAATCTAAGTTTTGTTTTTAATACATAACCTGGAAAGTAAAGGCTTAAAATGGGTACTGGAAGTCAGATAAAATCGAATCAACAACAAATTACTACGTGAAGCCAAATAGATAAGCATAAACATTTCCCTGATTTGAGTTCGGGAATAATATTGATCAATAAGTATTGGGATCACGTTATTGGAATAATCATTGACCACACTTTCAAATTATAGTTATTTAAGTAATTACATATCTATCATTCACCACTAATAGCTTAATTATTACTGAAAAAAAATAATCATGCTGTTTATACACAAGGTAACATTCAGAAACTACAGTTCTTCTTCACATTTTATGTCACTTAATGTTCCTCTCTGAATATCACACATTCATCCTTTTCAGCTAGCTGTCACATGTATAATAGAAATAAAAACATTGGCAAGTGTATCTTAACTATACTAAGCATGAGTATCGGATTTCATGTTACATTTTATTATGCGTAGCAGTTTGGACAGTGTTAGTATTATGCGTAGCAGTTTGGACAGTCTTAGATCTTTATTATTAGATTTTCGAATGAATTCAAACGTTTTCTTCTGTCAAATGGCTCACAGTAAGTTTCATTTGAATAACTATTAGTTCCTATGACAACTGTAACATGCAGGATCATAGGTCAGCTAATGTTGCGGCCCGGCATGGCCAGGAAGTTAAGACACTTGAAGCGTAATCCGAGGTCACGGGTTCGAATCTACGTCATACCAAACATGCTTGCCCTTTCAGCCGTGGGGGCGTTATAATGTATCAATTAATCCCACTATTCGTTGGTAAAAGAGTAGCTCAAGAGTTGGCTGTGACTGGTGATGACTAGCTGCCTACCCTATAAGTTTTAGACTGCTAAATTAGGGATGGCTAACGCAGAGAGCCGTCGTGTAGCTTTGCGCGAAATTCGAAACAAACCAGTACAATGAAGGGATAACTTACGAACTCAATAACACTCTAAGCATTGCTCACTAGCGCAAAAGAAACATAACCCACTTAATCCATAAACAACAGTACCGTATTTTATTTTCACAAATAAGCCTTATATTGAACCCAAGATGTGATGTTAATGAAAAAGAAATACAAAGTTTCTTGATATATGGTTTCTAATCATTCTTAAAACACACACCAGCTTTGTATAATGAAAAACGTCTTATACAACAATACGTACTCCCCTCCTACCCCTATAGGCAGAATGTTATTTATTATGAAGCTGTATTAATATACTAAAAAATTCTGATTTACTGCGAAAAATGAGAAAGAAAAATGCTATAACTGTCAGTGAATGGTACAAAAAATAAGATTATAAATTAATTGTAAAATACGTGATGATTTAGTATTTCGTATACAGTCGTAATTTGCTCAGGTGAGTACACGTATGGAATAGAATATTAAGGGTTAACCGCGTTTACTTGTGTTCAACAAATAACCAAACTTCTCCTCAGCCGTAGGATGTCCACTTGTGGAACAAGCGTTAAGTCTACGGCCTTGCAACGCAAAAGTTCGGGTTTCAATTCCCCGCAGTGGTCACAGCAAATAGCCCACTGCGGCTTTGCTAATAAAACGAACAAACAAGCCGTATAATAATATAAATTAATATTATACATCAAGTTATACATTCATATATTTCAAGCAAAGTGTTCCCATTTTTCATAACTAAATAAAAATTTATTACCACTTAACTCGGCACTAACTTAACTGAAAAATTTTAAAAACTCCTGTGTAGTTTACGTGACGGTGAACCTCGTGCAGCTGTCGAACATAATAGTTCGTTTGTTCGCTGAAGTCTATACACAAGCCTAGCCGTCCCTAATTTTAAAGTGACGAATCAAAGGGAAGGCAACTAGTGAATAATACTCGTCGCCGACTATTGGGTTACTCTTATCTTACTGCAAAATATAATTATTCCTTCATATTGAAAGTACACTCACGGCTTCAAATCGCGATGCGCCCTTTTTGCGGCGATATGGTTTCGAGAAGTGACAGATCAGGCGCGCTGACAACAAAGCCCGCCCTCAACGTTAATAATTGAAGACTGCGCAATACAAACAGTATTATATTCGTAATACATAACGTGTAAAGTGTTTGCTACAGAAGATGTTTTATCAAAATCTTCTGTGTTAAGGCTCAGATATTTTGTTGCGTTGAATTATTTGAGAATAAAGGTTAGGTTGATATCTTGACATGAAATTATCACTAAAGCGTGATTTTTTTTCATGCAACGTTGAAATACATTTAAATTGCTGAGTTTAATTAAATACAGTGTCACATTAAATACAAAACGTGTTTGATAATTTTATTAAAACCAAATATTGGTTTAATGCACTTCGTCTCGCCGAATAATTAAATTAAATGCTAAATAATTAATATTATTAACTCCGTAGAACTAAAATATTTTAGATTAATTATAATTTCTGTTGTGTTGTATTGTGTTTCTTTGTGTAGGACAACTGGATCAGTTGAGAACCGTATATAGTCAGCTCTCATCAACTGACTATAAATATTGTCCAAATGAAATTCATTATAAGCCGCGGTAGTGATTCGTAATAGGGATCGCCCAATAATTATTTTTATTGTTGTTTAATATTGTTCTATCAGCCCTATTGAGAATACAAATTTAAAATCTACCCCTACACATTACGCAATGATCACGTTTTATTACGGTACTTACCGCTATGGTAACTAAAAACCCTTGAAGTAAAAATGTATTCTCAAGACGGCTGGTATGGGTATTAGCACTTCAATTAAAATAAAGTACAGAACAACGTTTCGACTTTCTTAGGTTATCTTCATCACAAGTTTTTAAATTTATTTGACTGCCTAGGAGATAACAACGACTATATAACCGTTGCGACTCGGTCGTTTCAATGTAGTCTGTGGCTTATAGGTAGCCTGATACTCTACTAGATATGTACCTATATGTATAACTGCGTGCAAGCCGTGGATGTAATATCATATTTATATGACAGGCATGCCACACGTATCATAGCGATTATTAACTTACTGTTATAACTGTACTTATGTCGTGTATCATTTATTTATGTATAGAGTTCCTATTCTGTAGAACACAACACTGCTGACAGGATTACAGTTTTCTCTTATTTTTGTTGTTGTTTTTATGACTACATGATCGATTTCGGTCATGTTATACAAACATCTAAAACGTTATATAACCGTCTAGGCTGTCTCTCACAAAAGAAATCTCTAAGTCGTAGTTTAAAAGACAGCACCAAACTCTGTTTCGAACATCACATTGGCAGTCACGGTGATGGCTGATGGTAAATGTCGAATAATAGTCAACACTGCGTGATTACGAATTTTATAGATACCGCAGATAGAGTAGCCACCCTTGAAGAACTACAAGGAGTAACCAAGAACCGTGCAAGAAGGAAATGACGACTCTAGATGAAAGTGAGACAGAAATTTCGTACCTGTATATTTTATTTAGAAAATATTTAGTTTCAGATAAAGTATGTAAGAGCGAATTAAACAAAACGAATTGACTGAAGGTAGGTTGCTAAACTTATTTTGTTGTGAAACTGTTCTTAAGGTCCAATTAGTTACTGTATCGATCACTTGTCTTACCACTTGCACCAGCAGAGACTCCAGATCTTGAAACACAACACGTCGCTGTTTTATGGTGGTGAGTGACGTCAAAGCACCTCATGTGCACTTTATGGCAAGGATGGAAGCTATACTCTCACAGTTAGCTATGGGCCTGAACCTATCCAGTTATATGTATAGAACATTTTCTAACGCAATAATCCATTTTCCTACATTAAATCTTCCAATATGACTTTAACAAATGAAATTAGCTGTAAATATGTTAATTTCCATATTCTAGTTTTTCAAAATGTCGTAAGATGTTTGATTTCCAGACTGGAGATATAAATTATATTATGCTTTGTTTATTTCGTACTATCCAGGACAGAGTTCATAATAATAGCGTGTATTTAAGTTGAAAAATTTTCAAAATGTTTAATCAAGCTATTATTAATATTATTGAATTAATAACAAACTTCACTCGTCATATAGGTAAAACTCTTAACGGTATTAAGTTGGTTCGTGCTTTATACATGTCTTACTTATAGTGCAAGTGATATCGAGGAGGTTTTATTGGTTGTTGTTTTTTAACTCGGTATATCATTTTTATCTTATAGTTTAATGAATTCTATAATTTCAATATTTCTATTGAACAGTTGACCTATAACTATATAATTTTTATCTGGTATCAAAAGCAGCATATTTTTTTCAGTTTATCTTCTTAATTCTACAAGATAGATCAGATAATAGTTAAAAAAGAAAACAAGCACGTGTTATCAGACCCTTCATACACGACCAAGACCTTTTCGAATAGCTGCACTGTCGGTTGACATCAAATAAATAAAACAAAAAAATTTATTTGTTTGTTTTCAAATATTCGTTTTTAGCAATTCATCGGCCGTCCACCGTCTCTAGTTTTGGGATGACAAATTAGAGGGAAGCCAACTATTTAACAGCACTAACCGTCAATACTTGTAATAGTCCAGTCATCTTTATCACACACCACGGCCCAAAGTGTTGTACACGATTTATCATTTAGCTACTGATTTTTGTTTGTTTTTTTGTGGTAACAGGACGCAGCCTAACAACTGAGCCACAGACAGACGCACAAGAACAGCATATTTAACACTGGCTAAAATTAAAGTCAACTTTATAAGTTACGATACCAAATTATTTTCTAGTTATTATTAGGCAACACCAAAAATTAATTGTAATATTATTCATGAATCAGCTCATTCGGTCTGAGAAAAATGACTCCATGCAAAAAAAATGCGACTTAGATTTGAGTCTATATGAGTCAGGACACCAATTTATATAACATATTGTGTTTTATTTAGGTGCTTTGGAACTTTATATGTATCCCTTTACTGTTGAATTATACTTGCATACGATACCAACGATACAGCAGAACTATACACCATGTAAACAAAAACAGCTCATAAATCCTATACAGGACAGAATAAAGACTTTCATTGATCCCATAGAACGAAATATGATAATAAAGAAATACGTATGTATGCTTAGAAAAATTCCTGGAGTTTGGAGGTTGTTTGATAATGGTTGACAATCCCTGAGATTAACCAACGTCTTAAAAATATTAAATGTTCTCGAAAGTGGAAAAAAAAAGAAAGTGCAAATCGCCCTTTGCAAGGAACACGTGTAAGATGTGGATCACAACAAGTGAAGGGCAATTATCTTGAACATTGTGTTTTTTATGGTAGTGGGAACCTCACGTATGAGTTAAACATAACTTTAAGTTATGTTTTAAATTGTTTATAAAAATATGTATAATCTGAAACTGCTTTGTATATTTGGGGCACGCAACTGCTTCAGTTGGTGAACAGTATATGTCGAAGACAATGCTTGTTTGAGAGTGTTCGTGCAAAGCTACACAAGGAGTATCTAACCATGGCTGTTTTTAATTTTGAAGTGTATGACTGATCAGAGGGAATGCATTCACTGTCAACCACTGAGTTACTATTGTCTGACCAAATAAAAGGAATTGACAGTCACTCTTATAACGTACTCACGACCCAAACTTGGCACACTAACCACCATAAACACCGTAGTTAATACGTATTGAATATTTATACAATAAATCTTACGATGTCTAAATAATACATTTCTTCATTCGAAAGTAAGTAAAAATATCTAAGAAACATTTTAGTAAATGCGAAATATGAAAGATAAACAATTTATTATTTTTTTGTTCTTGTAGCTGCGTTTTTATTGAACACGACATGAAATGGAAAACTTATTTTTATAATTATGGAAAGACTTAAACTTCCAGATGCTGAAATAAGCAAACATAAAAGCTGAAGTGCATATTTGTATTATGACACAAAGGTAAATATTCTTGTGTTTAAGAATATATAATTCTGTATCTTAGAACGGCTGATATGGGTATTAACACTTTTACTGATAAGGAGAGAACAACGTTTCGACCTTCCTAGGTCATCTTCAGGTTTACAAAATTCTGTGTTTCAAAATTGTTTTATTCAAGAATATATAGTCATCCATATTTTTACTCTACAATATTACAGAATGAGATACTGAAGGCAAGTTTACAAACTGATCTGTTTCAGGTTTCAAAATTGTTGTGTCCAAGAATATATAACCATCAATATTTTGATTTCACGATACCACAGAAAGAGTTAATGCAGACAAGCTTAAGTATCGCGTTCACATTGTGAAAACGTTCATTTCATGAAATGATTCCTCTTTATGTAGTAACCAGAGTGATATGTATTCTTTTCAATAGCAACAACGCAATATTATTTACGTAAACAATCGAGACAAAAAAATGTGCGTAAGATATTTCACAAACACACAGAAAATCTCGCAGAAGATTTATTACAATGAAGACCTAAAACAAGACGTCATATGTTTATTCAAGAACTTAAAATATATACAGTACTTATATATCCGTGAAACTGCTTATATAAAGCACTTTGTAAAATTAGAACCATTAAACGATTAAGCCCCACTCGATAAAGAGCGATTACCCATTTCTTGATTTGAAATGGAATATTTTACAATGTGAATGCAGCATAAATAAAAGTTATTCTTTTTACTTAGTTGTTGAAAAATATAAAACAGGACACGTGTAGGGTGTCGAATTTTATACTCTCAAATACTATTTTGTAACTCTGTTATAGTTCAACCTAAGGTATTTAATAATCTGTAGACAGGAATCACGAACCCAGAACGCCAATAGAAAAATATTGATAGCATCAACTTCATAAAATAGTTTCTATCTTTTTTCACATTTTATTTTTCTATATACTTGTACATTTTGCTATCTGTTACATGTTGTGAATCGTCTACATAATTTACCCGTTGCATTTCTTTGAACTGCTCAAATAAAATTTATAATAGCAACGAAACTACTTAAGGACCAAGAAATTATTATATTTCATCAAGGTAATGGGTATCTCAACCACGCACTGTTTAGATTGTAATATAGTGTGTACACACGTTTCTGTTTGGATTTAGACTTCAAACCTAATGAGACATCTTTTCTAATAGAGTGTATATTTTTTGCTTTTATGTATATATCACCAGGTTCGAACTGGAGTTATACACGTTATTGTGTATCTCTCGAAGCTCTACATCTGAAGTTTAGAAGCAAACATGCAGATAGACAGATAGGTCAGTAGATCTCTTGTCGGAATATAGAATAAACCTAATTACTGCTCTTTTCTTTACCATTTGCACGAGAAAACGCTGTGAAAACATTTTAAGAAAAAAAAACACGTAATTGGTCCGTTTTTAATTACCAGTTTTTGAACTTATCTTTTTCACAATGACAAGCTCAGTAAATAGTTACTTTACCGTCACTAAATGCTAAACAACGCATATTTTTTTGTTCGTAACGAACAGTTCTGAAAGCTACAGTTCCAAAACTCATTTCCTTCAGTATCGTTAACCGTTTTAAGGATCAATACTTAACACATGTTTCGCCTCATTTTCGCTTCAAAATTCTCTTAATTTATCCTCACTATTCATCTAAAAAAGTTATTTATAGCCTCTCACCATTTCAAAATTAGCTGATAGCTTTAGAAATTCACTTACTTGATTGTTACACTATGTAACAAAATGTTTACTTTTTCTTATTCCTAGGGAGAAAGTGTTATTTCCCAATTGCCTATGCCTAAAGTAAATGGAAAAGACCTATTTTTCTCTTCAAACTTTGCTTTTGTGACCTGGGTAATGAAATTTTCAAATGTACCCATTTTCTAGAACATTCCAGGTAGATTCAATGCTGAGAAGCTGATAGAAATTTTCTCGAACTTACAAGAATTATCCAAATTTTGTAGAACTTACGAGAATTTTCAAGAACCTTTTAGAATTTTCTAGAACTTTCCATAGTAATATATATATGCAAGGGCTCACCACTCACCACTTCAATTTAGTTCTAGCTGCCTAAGTGAACACGTAGACCTATCTGATTTTATCAGAGATGGCGTCAAGAAGCAGCAAGCATTCTCCAGACGCATCCAGAAGCTACAAAGCTGTGCTGCTCCATAGCGGGAATAAGTATTCGTCTCTTCCCCTGGCTCATTCAGTGCACCTCCAAGAGGAATACAGCAGCATCAAGTCCTTGCTAGAAGCCTTGAAGTATGATGAGTATGGCTGGAAGGTTATCGGAGACTTGAAAATGATGGCATTCTTGATGGGTCTCCAAGGAGGCTTTACCAACTTTTCCTGTTATCTTTGCCTTTGGGACAGCAGGGACACCACAACGGACCAAGTTCTCTGTGGGGAGGCACAATGTCAAGTGTGAGCCACTAGTGGACCTCCAGAAGGTGTTCCCACCATTACACGTAAAATTGGGTCTTATGAAACAATTTGTCACAGCTCTTGATAAGGTGTTTGCATTCTTCAAGTACATTCGAGACTTCTTCTCTAAGCTGTCTGAGGCAAAGGTCAAAGCTGGTGTCTTCGTTGGACCACAAATAAAGAAAATCCTGGAGTGCACAGAATTCCCCAAGAAGCTCAGTAGGAAGGGAAAAAAGCTTGGGGCAGCTTTGTTGCAGTGGTTCGTGGCTTCTTGGGCAATCACATGGCCGAATATTATGTGAAACTGGTTGAGGCTCTGGTAAAGAATTACGGCAAAATGGGCTGCAGGATGTCCATGAAAGTCCATATCCTTGACGTTCATCTTGATAAATTCAAGGAGAACATGATAGCATACTCGGAAGAGCAAGGCGAGCTCTTCCACCAAGATATACTGGACTTTGAACGCCGCTACCAAGGAGCGTATAACGAAAACATGATGGGAGACTATATTTAGGGACTGGTAAAGTGATTTACATTACAGACGCAAATCTCAAAAACTACTCACTTCTAAACATTTTTACATAGCTTTAGTAGAAATTCGTGTATATCTTAATTCATATGTTGCTTTATTCAGACCTTATGTAAATGAAAATATGCAAATTTGGCCGTTTCTACATAGAAAATAGGTTAATTTCTAAATTTCATTATCCAGGTCACAAAAGCAAAGTTTGAAGGGAATGATGACCATTTTCTGTACTTTTACAACATAAGCAATTAAGAAATAACACATACTATCCAGGAACAAAATTTGTGTTACATAGTGTTGTTGATCTGTCTACTTTGTCACCCCTAATCTCCGGAATCTCGTTTAATTTGTTCTCAGAAATTACTTAACTACCGTTCTCTAATACAGATTTCACGGACATCTTCAGAAGTTTACTTACTTTAACCTCTTTGACCTATTTTAAACTTACTTAAAGCATGATTTAATAAGTCTTTGGAAAGATTTTGTGTGTCTCGAAGTAATAATTATAAATCATATTATATTTGTCTTTAACGTTTCATCAAAACAAATTACCAATAAAAAAAAAGTAATTATTATGGGTAATATAATATACCACTCTGAGTTACAGTGATTGGAATACATTGATTCATAAATTAGGTGCCTCGCGATTAGCGATCATTTCGGCCATAAATCTAATAATACCTCAAAAAGTTAAGCCAGATTAAAAAAACTTTTGTTAGTCCCAAATTCGTGTAAAACAAACGAAAAGTAATCTTCAGTTTCTAAATATATCTAGATCCAGTCTTTATTTTAACTAGAAATGAAATTTATAATAAAATAGGGTTTATTTTTAAAATACTTTTTCCCATAACAATCATCTTAATTGGTGAAAACTGCATTCATAATTAAGGTGGTGACTGTATTACTCCTCATACCGATATGTATCGCAAAAATGGAATATAATAAAAGTACATTTTGTTTTTAGTCATTTTCTCCAAACTACTACAAAACAATATCTGCTATTTTCACATGATCAAAGGTTTCAATTATTTTTGTGACCTTAAGTGAAATATTTCGTTTATTTTTAGTTAACATTCCATTTTCTTTCTGTAGAAAGTAAGTTTTCAATTCATTTATTAAAGTATATCAGTCAATAAATCCAAAAAATACTACTTTATAGCATGTGCTTTGTCTTCAGAAGAAAAAAATGTATATATATATGTATACTTACTGCCAACAAATGGGCAGCGGTATAAGATAATCCTACGGACAATGCCTTTGATCCGGAGTTTGTTCTGGCCGGGTCAGCGTTGGACAAGATGGTCAATATCACTACTAGGGTCCCAAGAAACTCTAACCCAAAGGCTTGACTTGGATGGAGATGTTCAGATGGCTCGCACGCTCCAAGACTTACCAAAGCACGCTGCTCTGACGGTGTGAGACCGTACAATACAGCGGCTCCAACCAGAGCTCCAACACACTGGGCCAGTATGTAAAGACCTGCACGAAGCATGCTAATGTGGTGGGTCACTAGTAATGCTAAAGATACCGATGGGTTCATATGGGCGCCACTGACTGGCCCAATCCACTGGACTAGTGAAGCTATGACCAATCCAAATGCCAGAGATACTTGAAGCGTGACAGCATGTGTATCAGCCGAGCCTGGCTGAAAAGACAGAGTAGCCCCGCAGCCCACCACAGTCAATAGTAATGTTCCCAGGAGCTCACCTTTCACTGACTTCCATAGCTGAGCACTCATCAGTTCCTCACGATAACTCAGGTCCTGTGGCAGAGACTCAATATACTGCCGCATAACTTCCACGTCCGACTGACTAGGGTTAGCCACAGGACCCATCATTAATGACCGTGTTGGGTTCACGGTTTGCGTCACGTAGTCTAGGCTAGTATCCGATGGATATGCCATCAGCTATACTGTTGTAATTAAAACTGACAACATTTTGGTATATTCTATACATACAAAATAACATGTATATTGTCTATTGTTCTCCTAGTACTTGGCTATAGAGAAGTTTATAAACCTTCTTGGTTTCAAAATGAGTTGCAAAAAAAGAAACAATGAAACCTTTTTAAGTTAACGAGGCAGGGACTCACGAAACGAACGTCCAACCAATGGTTTCACACGAGAACTAACGTAATCACCTTAAGAGGACCAAATAGCAGCAGGTTTTCCATTCTGTCATTTATATTGATTTTGGAACACTACCGTCACCGCACGGAAAACAGAAGAAACTTGAAGCAACAGTCACACGCAAACGCGTTCCATCTGTAATATGTACACACAACTTTTAGTGACACGCCAATAAAAACTGATGGGTTAGTTGAAATGGCAGTTAGTAAACAAAACCCATCGCCAAATCCTCAGCTACTCTTGTCTGATCGAATTGTGGGGTTTGACCGTCACTCTTATTACGCATCCACTGCTTCAAAGTGCAGAGTACGTTTTTGCAGCAATGAGCTGCGAACCATGAATTCTTGGACTCGTAATGGAGCACGATAAATAATAAGTCATACTTGACCCCCGTAAACTTGCTCTCTGTATATATTACCTGGTGACTTTCTGATGTATTCGACAACCAGAAACAAAGAAATAGTAACAATCACAACAAACCCTGTTTAACTATGAATTCACATCCAGTTTGTTCTTGTCATTTCAAAATACGAATGATGATTAAACTACACACTACAAAACGAAACAATAACGAAGTTCGCGATTACAAACAGTATTGCGCAGCTTTATGGAAGATGTATTTAAATAATGCCATCCATCATCAAACCTCTTCGTTTAATTTACTCAGGTAAAATGAAACTCAAAATCAACATAACGTAACAAGTAACAGAAATGTTTCCAATAACATATCCTATTTATAAATTACTTTAAATACTCTTTGAAGAAGAAATCACCATCGTAAAAGCAATCAAATGTATTCTGAAATTATTTGCATGTTTATCGTGTAGTATGTAAATATTTGTTTGTTTAATCGCAAATCTGCATAAGGGGCTATCTCTGGTGTACGTACAGCAGAAATCGAACACTCGGTTTAACATTATAATCCGTGTATTCAGCAGCTAAGAACTATGACTTTAAGCGGTCACGTTAAGGACAAGCTATTAGAAAAATTGTCAATTAGCTAACAATAATACTTCCTTCTTCTTTCAGTTTTTATAGTTGCAATAGTAATACGAAAATATAAATTTTCAAATAACTTTGACACCAGAATAAAGGAGAAAAAAATCCAATTTTAAGTAAAATAGAAAACGTGCATTTACTAACTGTTAATAATTAAGCAGTAGTAATGTACATTTACTAACTGTTAATACATCATTCGGTGTATTTGAAAGCAGTTATTAAATACCCGTTTTAATGGTCCAGCGTCAAACAGTATTTATTGCTACACTTAAATTATATTCTCTAGTATATAAACAGTCAAATAAATATCAAATTGTGTTACATTTCTGTCTAAATTTAACTCCCGAATTTCTCATTTCCTCAGGTGTCAAAATATACTACGGTCTACATAGTGTATTTTGAAACCTAATTTTAGCGTAAAAACCCCATTTGATTTGACTAATAAGATATACAAATTACTTTTCTCGAAAACAGTTTAGTAACATCGTCTTCTTTTCTATTATTTCATTAAATACTGCTAACTAACAATACGTTTATTCCGTTAATGCAGACAAATTTCTCGACCAGTTTGCAAAGGAGACTACTTACTATTCCACTCCATTCTTATTAAATAACCTAAAACTTTCAAGTTCTACCTCTTATCAGGCTAAAGATATCATTGTTAAAAACAAAACAAAGACAGTAAACCGTTTTCCACATTATTTTAGTTTATTTCGTAAACTCTCTGTCCCAGTAGAGCAGCTTTCAGTGTGTTCATTGTCACCATTTGCAAACGGTTTTTTGTAATTAAACCAAATATAGAATTATTCAGTATTATTTCTTTTCTCTTAATCTCTGATTTGTAGCCTCTGTAAGTGTTCGTTATTATTTCTAAATACTTGAACTAGCCAATCACATGACCTAAAGACGATGCGTAGATTCAAAACGTTGCAGTCCAGTGGTTCGGTATCCAACAAGGCCATAACGTTGACACGATGCATTATGGCACTTTAAGTATCTTACAAGGCCATAACGTATTGACTCAGCTCCCAGCGTGATGTTTTTAGACTCACATTGTTAGAAACCGGGTTTCAATACTCGTGGTGGGCAGAGTAAAGATAGCCTATTGTGAAGCTCAATTCCAAGCAAGCATATTACTCAATATGCTATTGCCCTATAGATAAATAGCCCACAGAGCCATAAGGACGTGAAGCAACAAACTCTTAATGGCCAATTTTCATGCTGAATTTTATCTATATTATGTAGGCTCTGTTGTAAATGATTCATTCTCATGACATCCAAATGCACTATGGGATGTGAAAGGCTACTTGGTATCTATGGCAAGTCATCCGAGCCATAATGTACTGGTTCAACACACTGCCAAAGAAATCAATGATGGCATAGTTTTTAAACACTTGATGTATCTGCAACGCGTTTGATCAACACATTATGGCACAATAAATCGGTATTCCAACAGTCATAACATATTGACTCAATGCATTGTCGAAATAACCAACACGACTCTCGTAATAATCTTATTGGCTTCCATACGAGGACATAACGCCTTGATCCAACAACTAGCCGTACTTTGAAAATGTAGCGAGTCAATAAATTATGGCCCTGTTTGGTATCATTTACAAGGCCATATTGCGTTGGTCTATCAGGTAGCTTAAAATTTAACTATGTGTCGAACTATTGTTTGTTTGTTTTTGGAATTTCGCACAAAGCTACTCGAGGGCTATCTGTGCTAGCCGTCCCTAATTTAGCAGTGTAAGACTAGAGGGAAGGCAGCTAGTCATCACCACCCACCGCCAACTCTTGGGCTACTCTTTTACCAACGAAAAGTGGGATTGACCGTCACATTATAACGCCCCCACGGCTGGGAGGGCGAGCATGTTTGGCGCGACTCGGGCGCGAACCCGCGACTCTCAGATTACGGAGCGCACGCCTTAACGCGCTAGGCCATGCCAGGCCGGTGTCGAACTAATAAGTTATTATCCTGATGGCTTACATCAATTTCTATTTGTATCGTATTCTCACAAACACAAAAACTGGAGACGATCTAATCAAAAATTGTTATATATATGTTTGAATGAACGAAATGAATGAATTAGAAATAAACTTCTGCTAAAAATATGTATACATATTTTATAAATAATTCAGCGATTAAAACTCGTGTTTTTGTGGTCATCTCTAATTATTTCAAATCCTCATGTGTATACGTTATTATATTAACTTAGGACTTAGGTTATACTAATTACTTTTATTTCCAATTACTCAATTATCAGTAACACTTTGCAGGGTGGTCTTTGAAGTGAGAGGGGGAAAGGGTATGTGGGCGTAGCATCTGTAGACGAGGAGAGATTGGTCGAGAGTTTATTTATTTATTTTAAATGTTTTTCGTTAAAAAATAAAAAAGTTTTGGTGTTTTACATTAAATAAAAGTTATCGTCGAGAAAATAATTACTCAAAGAGAAACTCAAAATAAAATATATGAAACAGTTTATTTCTTTACTGAAAAGTAGAAAGGACGACTTAGTGTGACATTTCAGAAGGTACAAGAGTTTTGTGAATAAAGCGAACAAGAAAGGACATGTTAAAAAGTGACCGAAAAGGTATGACGTCATACAAGATCTAAGAGATTTCACTTTTAGCTTACTAATACCACACTACAGAATAGTTTTGTCTGTTATGAAGCCTCCATCCAAATATCTTTCTTTTTGCACGATATAACCACAGATAAACTTGCGATGTGTCTTCAGATTTTATTCGTATATCATATTAAGCGCTTGTCCACCAATTAGCGAAAACGTATGTATCTTATCAACATATAGATCACGGTTAACAATAATCTGTTAAATAATAATAAATAACAAAGTATAAAGCAGATATAAAAATATTTAGGTGTCAGTTAATTATTAAAGTCAAATTTAACAGAATTCACTATATGTTTTTAATTAATTATACTTAGAAAATGGCGAACTCAATAAACACTTGACTCTTTGAAAGCGCAACTTTTATGTTGAAAAAGGTCAATATATAACATTAAAACTTCACAAGAATTGGCTAAAGCCAATACTATTATTAAAATTTGGAACAACATTGAAGAACGTTAGCCATCACATCACTAAGTTATATGGGTAAAATATACGCTTCTGGGCTATGTTTGTTTGTTTTGAATTTCGCACAAAGCTACACGAGGACTACCTTTACTAGCCGTCCCCAATTCAGCAGTGTAAGACTAGAGGGAAGGCAGCTAGTCATCACCACCCACTACCAGCTCTTGGGCTACTCTTTTACCAACGAATAGTAGGATTGACAGTAACATTATAACGCCCCCACGGCTTAAAAAGACAAGCCTGTTTGCTGTGACGGGGATTCGAACTTGCGACGCATAAATTGCAGGTCGAGCGCCCTAACCATCTGGCCATGCCGGATACGAGTAAAGACAACCATCACAACAAACCGTAGAATAATACACTGAAAATTGTATGTTTGGATCTTTCAACGAATGTAGTAAAGCTGGTCGCGAAATTTTATCAACAAAATCGATTTTTTTCTTATTCTCGCATTTGCCTTTGTTCTATGCTCTTGGGTGAATAATAACTTTCAACAGTAGTATAAGTTCAATGAGAATACGAATAAACATGCGTTTATTTACAAATCACACAGCAGTTAGAAGCAGACAAAAGTAGGTTAAACTATAAATAAGCCAATTTCCATCCTTTGTATAATATTTAGTAGGATTTTAACTCTTAGATCATGTAATGTACATACACTGTTCGAGTTACATTTCACCATTCTGAGTTGGAGCTTATGCTTTAATAATTAATTCAAAAGAACGCAGCTCACTAATTATAAGAGTAGCGAGACTGAATCCCCGTCATTGCACGGAAAAAAAATAAGGATTTGCGTACCTGTGATCTATATTCTTATGTATACATTGACTACTGATCTCTATTTCTGTCTATACAATGACTACTTTTACAAAAATGTTTCTTTAGCCATCATATGTATTGCTTTATAGTACTTATAGGTGAAGTTTGCATGGCAAGATGTCACGATCATAATTTTATTGTAACCTATATTTTGTAAATTAATACCTTTTTCTCACAGGGACATCTACTGTTTAGCGGCTTTGGAATTAGTTCATGGATGATACAAAATAGTGAATCAGAACTGTCAAAAAGCCCTTTGTTTTTGTTGTTGTTTTGAATTATGCACAAAGCTAATCAACGGGCTATCTGTGCTCTGCCCACCACGGGTATCGAAACGCGGTTTTTAGCGTTATAAGTCCGCAGACATACCGCTGAGCCATTGCGTGGCCCCCTTTTGTTTATCGGCTCTGACACTCGATAAATACTAGTAAAGCCAACTTCAGTACTAAACTTTGAAACAGTGTACAACAAGCATTGGTAGACAAATTGTAGCTATTTTTCAAGCTCGGTCGTTCCATGATTCCCTGAGTCGGCTTTCCTCTCCCACCAGCCTACTGGAGCCCTGTAGTAGTAAGCAACAACCTCCAAATAATTTTATTCTCACAGACCTCATAAAGTGTAGTTGTGCCACTGCTTGTACTTCAACTTATAAGTTTCACTAAGCTTACGTCATGAATAGCTAGTTGTTAAATTTGCAACTCGAAAACGTTTTACAGAATGAAATGTTAGGTAGAGGAAGATTGAACATTCAAAATATTTTAAGATAAAATCAAATATTTACTTATAATGGTGGAATAATAGGAGAACTAACGAACCACATTCAAACGAACCTCCCCCACCCTTTCTATTGTGTAGTTGTAGAGGATTGGTGATCAAATGGTGCCACTC